>NW_018408902.1:1988800-2054393 GCF_002113885.1 Mizuhopecten yessoensis | reverse complement strand
GGAGTTTCTACTAATCCTATCTTAAATATATGCGAATTGGTTGTTAAAATGTGATGATTTATTCTGTATTGTAACCAGTGTAACTTAGAATTTTTCGAAACTTGAAAGGGTGTTTTATATATACAATTCCATGTTTCATCATCTAGATTAAATATTTCATTCCACTTTATTTTACCTGTTGCTGTGATATTATTTTTGCAGAGTATTTTGTAGAAGTCCTTTGACCCTTTAATATTTTTAAAGAAAATTTCAAGATTAAGTGGAATAAAAGGATAACTAACAACATCATTAACTATTTCCTTATGCCTCAGATATTTCCTTACTGTTCTAACTATTCCTTCAAAGGTAAGGAAATTTGTTCTTAGGTCATATTTCTCCATAAATTCCCGATAATTATAAAAAGTACTTGTTTTCGGGTCTTTTATTATATCATTGACAATAATTACTCCCTTCTTATACCATTCTTTATAAAATACAGTTCTATTTTCTATTGTTAAAAATTTATTATGCCAAATAGGTGTTTTCAGTATTGTCCTATTCCAATTTATCAAATTTTCTTCCTTATCATGGAGGGTTTTCCAGGAGTTTAGGACATCTTTCCAAAATGGATTCTTGCATTTTTTTTCACAGATATATAAGTATTCTGATCCACAGTTAGCCATAATATCTATATCAATATTTTTGTTAAGTATACATTGCCATTTATTAGATTTAGAAAATAATCTCCTGATCCATGTTAGTTTTAATGCCTTAATGAAAGAACGAGTATGTATCATCTTTAGCCCCCCTTCTGCATAGTCTTTTATGGTAATATCCCTTCTTACTTTGTCAATTTTTCCACCCCAAAGAAAATGATACAGTTCTGAATTTAGTTTTTTAATGAAGTGTTCATCTGGATTTGGCAAGGATATAAAAAGATGATTAAATTGTGAGATTCAGGAAGTTCTTTATCTTATATTGTTCCGTTGGAAAGCACCGTTGGATTAAAGGCGAAAACCTTAAGTTAACAAAATGTCAGCAACGCGATAAAATGGAATGCAATTAGTTAATTGAAGGGTCTATCAGGAATGCCCCACGATTTCACATTCAGATATATCAACGATTTACTGTCTTTAAATATCAAGAAATTCATTGACCACGCCGACTTTATATACCCTTCTGAGCTTGAAATCAAAGACACTACAGACTTTTCTACTCTAGCTGCTTTCCTCGATCTTTCGGTACTAAACTGCTTGCGCCTTAAATCATTATATTCCTTTATTTAGGTGTCAATTGTTGACGGACAAACTTACAACACAGTGTTTCGAAAGATGCAGGTCGGTGAAGATTATGGACAGGTCTCATGGTCGCCATCACAATCTCATTAGGGAATGTATTATATTTTGTGTGATTTTTTTTTTATTATGCTCATTAGTTTGTCTTGTTGATTCGTTATCACTTCCCTGGTTCTTGCAAAGAGGATGTTGCATTAGTTGGATTTGACATATAAATAAACAATTAAATATCTATATTTAATTGCATTTATGTTGTGTGCTTGTGGTTTTAATTTTAATTTAATAAATTGTTATTTACATGTGCTTTATTTCAAGCGCGTGTAGCCAACATGATGACGCCTGGCGGGAGTTTCTGCATATAGGTCACGTGACTCCAACAAAACGACTGAGAAGAAAGAGCAAAGGCTAAAGGTAAAAAGCCATTTTTATTTGCATACCCAGCACCTCCCCTGTCTCCACTAGGGTGAGATTATGTGGTATTCTATGTAATTAATTTTAACATGGCCTTTGCTCTTTAGTATGAAATTTTTTCGCATCAGCATTTTGTTATCAATTTGCATTTTATGTCATGTTCATCATATTACCTCTCTCTGTTATGAAGGTTTAATTATTATGTAACAGTGTCTATGTAATTATTTTTTACATTGTCTTTGCTCACCTTAACTAGTCAAACTTGTTTTTACATTACTTTGGCTAATACGTAATGTTACGTACTGCTATATGTACTGTTTTTACGAAAAGTCATATGAAGTTATGTAATGTCGTTATAATAAACGGCCATTACAACGAAAATACATTTGTTCCTGAATGCAAAAATTAACACCGGCAAATAATCCATTGGTGTTTTTTCCAACAAGATATCTCAACTTCCTTTTAATATGTGCCTAAATAGCAGCATAAGGTAGCAGTGTAAAGTAGGCCTGATCCTTAACATAAAGGGCATGTCCCTGATACACATGGATATGGATTCATCCTGAACAACAAACCTGCATATAAACTACATTATAAATACATTTTGTTTGGAAAAACATTGCAAAAGCTATATGTTTGTACCTGTCCACTGGCAGTTTTGTACCCTGGCTACTGCGGGATAGCAGCCAATCGTCCACACTCTGTCTTCGTGGTGGTTGTCATGGACACTAGAAAGATGGCGTAAAGTAGTAGCTTCTGGACAGGAAAAGGCCATATGGCGGTCGTAGTTATTGACGATGAATGCTGATGTCAAAGAAAGACCAGCAAGCAGAATACACACCATCATCTGAATAACAGTCAATTAGAAAATTAAAATCCTGACAGAGAAAGGTATTTCAAAAACGACAAATTGAAAGGTTCTTTATCGATATTCGAGGTTCATCTAAAAACAGTGCAAACATATTTGATTGATCAATATAATAATTATGTCGTAATTTAAGTTTTCTCAATATCAACAATTTACCAATTTACAGGAGAAATCATCAATACCATCTTTCTACCCCCCCCCCCGCCCTTTATCAACAGGATATAGGTTTGAGAGGATTATGTCAATTTGCAAGTCAATGGTATAAGGGAGATAACTCAAATTGTTTATAGAAATCTACCCTACTACACTATCTGACAGAAACCAACACAATACCAAAATAACAATTCATTTGCAATTTATTGTATGTAGCTCCTAATCGCCGGCAGTTTTTACAGATCAAATTTGCTCACATTCCACACATTTCCGTACCTTCGTTATGAATTAACGTCAAACCATTCCATCAAATCATTACGAATTTCTAAAGTTTTTTAATATACAAAAAGGTGTACATTTCTTATTTAATAACAACAATCATGTGTACTGTCGGTACGACTATCGCTGAATGATCCGACAGTCACATACCGCACACCCAGCACGTGCGATACCCGACTTCAACGCTCTCTATCAGAAGGTATGTCACCGGAGGGAAAACAATTTTCGGCTTATTCTGTTCCACCAAACTCCGAAAAATATATACCTCGCCAGGGTAATGAGTGAATATTAGCCATTGTCTATCACCAGATCCTCGCTGGGAATTCCAGATCCACAAAAAGTGACCCGTAGTTAGTTAAATATTAAGCTTATATAAATAGGATATTATGAATATAAGCTATGTCAATCTTAGTTTAAACCATATTCTATTCATATCAATAAACATGTACAATTACATAGACATTTCATTCAGATGATTGGGAAACAAGTACTATTGTGATTATACATATACATGTATAACAAGCTTTGCTGATAAAACATGTATATCTTTGCAGTGATAGCCTAAATATGTACACAAGAAACTGTGAAGAGAAACAGATAGCAAATGATATAAGGGATACATATAATTTTACCCGGTTGGATGGGAAGTTAAGTTTACATGATAACTTTATGTGGTTGAATTATAATTGCTTGTAAATATTCTGGTTGATTTGATAAAATTTTGAGTAGCTATAAAAATGTGTACATTTTGATTATATGTTTTTGATACATCACCAAACAGTAATAAATCAAAACTTAATTGGTAAGGCAATGGAGTCAAGTATCTTTGGCGTGATTCAATGTGATTAGTACAATATAGCAAATAATGGGAACTATCTTCTACAAAATGTCCACATGAACATAAGGGATTGTCAACAAGATNAATTAAAACAAATCTCCTCATGAATATTATTCCAATCTTGATGGGCATATTATCATTCACATTATAATATGTTAAACCTGTAATTATACAACATTTTTTATCAATTACTTATCACATTTGTGTTCAATTGTAAATGGTTAATGATATTGATAACAGCCAGAAATAGATAACTAAGCTTATTTGATGTCAGAAGTTCTTTCAACTTGAATATTCATGTTTACAATATTAATACATTATAGTTTATCAATAAGTAATTTTATTTATATAAACCTTTTTGAGTTTGCGATAGAGGTTGAAACACTTTCTAGGATATTCTTATTAGATTCATTGTCACATTAATTACAGCCATGAAGTATAGTATATGTAGAGTACAGTACGAGTGATTATCATTGAGTAGGGAAGCTGAGAATAATTGTCTGAGAGTGTTGTATCTTGCACATACAAAGAAGTAATGCTGACTTGTTTCTTGTATATAACCACATTCAGATACAGCAGATTCTACAATACGGAGATCAAAATTTAAGTTGGTAGCATTATTTCTAATTTGACATAGAATCATATTGATTTTTCGTTCACTAGTTGTTTTTTTTACCACTGACTGAGTATCATTAGCTGGTATGTTACTAGTTTTGTTAATTAGCTTCTTAAATTGGGAATGGGTTGAGCATTTAAAATATTTGGGTCTAACTGATCATGAAATTGAAAAGATGAGAGAAAGTAACTATTGAAGTAACTCTCCGTTCTACATATTTGGGGGTTAAAAACTCTATTTAATCTGATCTGATATCTCATATTGGTTCATCTTTTTCATTAAGGTACTTTGGTGATGTATTATGCAATACTTTATACGTTAAAATTAATTAATATTTTTCCCATCCTAATTCTCATTGTATAAATGATGCGATGTACCTCTACGAAGCTCTGTCATTAGAAGCATCTAGTTTGACTGTTTCTAATAATATTTATGATTGCTCAGTGCAATTATTCCCCACTACATTTGCATATTCTATAATTGGTATGATATAAGATATATACATAGTGTTAAGTGTTCTTCTATCAAATGAGGTTTTAAGGCTTCTTAATATATTAATTATTTTATATGCTGTATCATAAATATTTTGGATATGTTGATCCCATTTACCATCTACGTTAAATGTAAGACCTAAATGGTTATGGTAAGTACTGTCAGTTAGTTGTTGATTAGAGAAGGAGATTGGAGGGTGGTTAGTTTCTTTTCTCCATATGTGAAGATCATACTTGTAGTTATGGATACATTAAAATTTATATCCCAAGATTTAGCCCAAGAACATATATTATGCAAGTCAGTAGTGATATTGTGTGCTGCCTGAATAGGCTTATCATCAGCAATAATATTGAGGGAGGTTTCATCTGCAAAACAATTTATTGACTAGTAACTTTATTATTGATGTCATTAATATAGAGAAGGAAGAGAAATGGATCAAGGACAGACCCCTGAGGCACTCCTGCACTGATACATTTAAAGGTTGACTGATGTCCTTCTGTAATAACACTTTGTTTTCTCTCGAACAGGTAGTTCTTAAACCATGCCAGTATTTCCCCTTCAATTCGATAAGTTTCTAATTTATATATTAAACCGTCATGCCAACCCTTATCAAAAGCTTTACTAACATCACAGAAAACAAATCTTACCTCTTAACCTTTATCTAAACTATTCATAAAAGTGTGATATATAGATAATAACTGATTCACAGTCACCAGGCAGGAAGCCTGACTGGTGCTCAGTAATAGTTTCAGCTGCTACAAAGTAGTGATAAGGTACTTGAAGATACTTTTTTCAGTAACTTTACTGAAACAGAATGTAATTGAGATTGACCTATAATTACTGACATTATTTTGGAACCCCTTACCCTTATATATTCCATTAACATTTGCAAGTTTCCATGATGCAGAGATATATCCAATTCCATCGGGTTTTTTTAAAATAGTAATGTTAGTATATATAATATTCGGGGTATAATTTTTTTAATAACTTTTTTCAAAATTCAGGGAATTTATTTGTATGTATTAAACGAAATCAAATATGTTTTATGAGAGTATCATTAGGCCCTGCTGGTTTGTTATCAGTTAGTAGTTTAAGTTGGTCGATTACATCTTGTTCAGATATATATTAATATTTTATAATTGAAAATGATAATTATTTATAGTAGGTGGCAGTGGGTCAAGATTAGAAGATGATGTTGCTATTGAGGTAAAGTAATCATTTAGTTATTAGCTTTATCCATAGGATGTTGGAGAGATATACCATTATGATCGAGAGGAGAAATGGTTATCAAAATTTGGTAAGACTTTTCTATTTTCCACCACTTAGATGGGGGTAAGGATTTATCACTCAGAGATCTCTGTAGTTTTTTAAGATAATCCTTTCTCATTTTTCCTATGATTTCAATAGTATCATTTCTATTATTTCTATATTTCTATATTTCCAGTGGTATTGACTAATAGTTTATTTCGCTTTTCTATGGATCCTATTTTTTGTCTTAGATTTAATCGGATTTCGTTATTTTCCCATAGGTTATGATCTGGATGTATCGTACCTACTTTTGACGGAATAAAATTGCTTATTTGTTGATTAATATTATTGGTAAGTATCTGGTTATATTCTTATGGGGTACTATTTTGTGAGTATGTCACCAAGCCAATATCTATTAGTGGTCTATTCCGTTTGTCAAAATCAACATTATCATACATTAATATCGTCTTTTTATAACACCTATGTTTGAAGATAAAGTAGGAGACTGTACTATGTATAGGAGAGTGTACTATGTATAGGAGAGTGTACTACAGAACTGAGGACGTGTACATGTATTCTGAATGATTCTAGTATCATTAGAAAAGACAATATCTATAGAGGTTGAACTATCAGGAGAGATACTTGTCGGTTTATTTATTAGACTGTAGTGAGTAAGAACTATACTGAGATGTTAGTTGGGACGAAGATTTAACATGTCAATATGTATGTCGTCTGTTAAGATTATGTCCAGTGAAGTATCAACAGCTTTATCCAATAATTATATAAATATCAAGTTGTGTCCAGTATTCCACATTAGTTTCCGGTCTATATACCCATCCTAATAAAAATCTATGAATACCAATATGTAATTCTATCCAAACTAGTTCAACATCATCATGCTCCAGGTCTAAACTTCTTTTAATCTGAACAGTATTTTTGATAATAAATCAAAACACCACCCCGTCCTATTTTGTCTATCTTTTCTATATGCTTCATTTGGAATCAACTATATCAAGTTTGTTCCTTTCAGACCTAAAATTGAGATGAGTGATTTCAATATTTTGCATGGGGCCAGGGTTGAGCTCAATGCATTTGGCTAGAAGATGGATTTTATTACTAACATTATGAGTTTATCTATTATAACCAATTATAAAAATAATGCGACACTGTAGTAAGGGATAATTACTCTGCATGTGTATATATTATTCAAGCGCATAGGAATCATATTATATACCCCCCCCCCCCCCCTTACTGCCCAGAAAACTCTGATAGTTACTATGTTGGAACTCAGGTAGCTAGCCTAAGTGTCTATTTTACTGTTTTCCATGTGTACTAGTATTCCTTTATTGTCATCCTTTTGTAACTAAAGGCATGGTACGCCTACTCTATTGGCGTATGTAACCGCTATCACTGGTGCAGTCTACTTGTTTACATTGATGAACCTTTGTGACGACCGGATTTTGGGGAGATACCGAAAGAGGTTCCGAGCTCACTGCACATACTTCATAGATTAATCAAATCAGAATAGGTATCCGGTAATGTTACATAGAGCCAGGATGCTGGGGTATAAAAGGGGATGCACGGGCTCTACACTGATAGATAAGTCCTCTTGTCCCATCGGCGTGACTTAAGTTAAGTTGACGCGGGTATGAGGAGAAGCTAGGCCAGTTGTGCTTCTGGACTTACGGTACGATATTTAAGGAATTTTAGGAATAATTAAATCTAAATTGATACAACGATATCTAATTATTTGTCACAAAACATGGGGTAGTTCCAATATTTGAATAAAAATTTCAATAACTATTAAAAACAAATAATTAAACCTCAAAGTATAGTTGAGAATTAAAACACAAATATATTTATAAAGGGTTAAGTTAGGTAGGAATAACGGGATAAGCGAATCTTGAACTAATAATCAGTATCTGTTTATCTAACACAGTTAATATGGGAAATCAAAATACTCAAACCAATTTTATAAAACAAATAACACAGCGATGCTATAACTTATAAAACATAATATATACACAATGCATGTAGACATGAGCACATACATATCAAAGTAAAAACACCAACCCCTAAGTATCCTCCCACAAAGAACCAATCCTCCTCCCCCAAACCATCTCCAACACCACTCCGGTCCATACAACTAGCACTCGTTAAAGCCCATAAACCCATCGGCACATTTCTTTGAAACCCATCACTTCTTTCAATCTCCAACCCCTCCAGCTCCCATCAATGTTATAACCAAACAATAACACTACCCCCCCACCCTCACCCCCCNGACGAGGTTTTTAAGAAAGATGACATTGGTAAAAGTACAGTCAACTGTATTTTTAGTGACGAATGATGAAGAGCGGATTACATTGACCGGACAACAAAAAAACCCAGCACATGCATGACTCTAACCAATAACATACAGTCCGTCGGATGGGACTATAAATAGTGGCCCGTGTGAGAACTGTCCCAAAAGATCCCTCTGAGTTTTTCGAAAAAGAGAAGGCGAGTAAACGCCGACACAGAGGATAGTGTAAGCTTTATTCCAAATTTTCGGCCGTTAGAACTAGGGTCTCTTTATAAAGACATTTAGAAGGACTTTGAAATTATATATACAAGCCAAATTCATAGAATAGTTAGGAGCTGGTGTTAATGTTGGCGGCTTTCTACCTCACTACCGGCCCAGACATGGTGCTGCCATACGACTAGTGTTAGCATAAGGCAACATTAGGCCTAGGAGCTGTCTTACAAAAACTAGACTTATATAAAATAAACCATCCTAGTATCATATTATGGGTATTATAGTAAAGATAATCTCGGTCAGAAGTGGGAGAATACATGTAAGAGTTTAGGTCAATGGTAACCACAGGGGTCCAGTGTAAAAATAGATGGCAGAGATTAAAACTGAATAACATCCGAGTGGGTGAAAATTACTGTTTTAGGGCAATTTGTTGTTATTGGATAATCTAAAATGCCAACAAATGTTAACATATATTATATTTTCCCGCCTTTTCTTCGTCATATTTGGACCTATCTTTAAATGATTTGTACCTATCTTCAATTGAATTGTACCTATCTCCAATTGAATTGAACATATCTTCAATTGAATTGAACATATATCTTCAATTAAATTGCATCTGCCTTCAAATATTTGAATAGTTGTTTTTCTAATGAAAAAAGAAAATGTCTGAAGTATAGATATGAAGACTTGCACAATAATATAGGGTATTTACATACATCAATATGTTATAAATAAATGACATTTGATAGAGAATTAATTACCTTTCTATTGCTGAACGCACCCATTTCAGTTGGTTCTCCCGGCCAGTTATAATGTAAGTCCAGCGGCCAACTCAATTTGCACTCTTCTCAGAAGGGCAGTCTTTCCGGAACATGCCACAACCTTTGCTCTTCTGGGAATACCACTCCTCGAACTAACACGATTCGTTTGCAACGCGTGTTTTGATTGGATACGGACCATGTTGTAATCTGCGATAGAATCATGATCATTCGTGTTAAGCTCCTCCCATCGCACTTAAGTCACGCCCCGTTTCTAACCAAAATAATATGGCGTCAAGTTCGCCTTTAAGCGATATCCCGCTGATAAGGCTAGCAGGCAACAGAACAGAAACGACCGATGAAATGCATTTGTTGAATGAACATAGACATTCCTTGTTCTTTCCTCCATTTATTACTGAAACGTTCGTTCTATTCGTATGAAGGCATCTAGTTAGATCCGAAATAAAATGAAACATTTCTCATTTGTCGTATGAATTTATACAAAACTCTTCACAAATCTATACAAATAATCACCGATTTTGTCGATAAGCACAGATTTGTATGCATACTGACATGGAAATGTAAGCATTTGGTCAATGTCGATCCAAATGTGTCGTATAAACTTTGGTCTCGAGTTCAAACCAAATTTCATGTTCTAATCGCCGGTATAGCCACTCAAACCAACGTACTATCTCCTAATTCTAAATTAGAATTACAAAGCAACATGATCAGAGAGAGGGCTGCATTGAGTGGGAGATAGCTATAAGACAGCTGGCAATACAAGATATAAATTCAACCATCCCGTATACGGCTGAAAATTACAGTTTTTTGCCGATAGGTGTACAGATTTTCCATAGATAGGGTACAGATTTTCCCCCAATAAATGCTGGTCTGGTACATCAAAGGAGGTGCAGTTAGCCCCTGGAATGAGTGTGAAGTAAGCCAACCCTCATGATTAGTTTGTGATGTCTTGCATCATAGAGAACTGACCAGAGACCGGACTCTTCTTTGAAACTTAATACCATTTATCACCTTTGAGCTTAAAAATGACAATCTGTCTTAAAACAATAAAGGAGAAATACAGAAAACATTTTGCAGCAAGACCATACGGGTTGGCACCGATTTTCCCGATCAAGTACGGATTAGCGCCTATAATGTAAGTGTTGTTCAGTAGCAGTTTTAACCCTGTCTTTGTAAATAAAGTCTATATGCAGTCATTTAGAAATATTGTGAGTTATGCCTTTAGTAGTCATGACCACTGAAACTTTTAATACAACATTTTAATATTTACCATGAAGATATGTGTAATACATATACATACAATACCGGTAAAATATTTGAACCTCTATCAATATCCATACATCTTCTCAAAATAATAACGGTTTAAATCGTATTTTTTAAAGTAAACTATTCAATACATACATCAGCTAGTCAATACAAATACATTTTTATGCATAATACCTACATTTCATCCTCGTATACCAGATTATACGCCCCTCTCTACTTTGTGAGCATATTTATATTACTTATTACTTTACATACCTTTTTCTATCATAGACAGGTATTGATTTATTTAATCTAACCTAAGCTATTGCTGTTTTTCCAGATTAACAATGAAACAATCGTGCTGCCATATGACGATGGACTATGGAACCGTCTGAGATAGGATCATCCCCTCTGAAGGCGCCACAGGTGGTCATAAGGTGAACATTGTTTACCTATGATACATGTGGCTACAGTTCTCCAATCAAATCAAATTTAAGGAGACATGTTCACACAAAACATAAAACCTTGGCATCCCATATATATCCCTATGCACAATATATGGTTAGGAGATGGAATCAAAAGATACGCTAATTCACTACAAAGAAAGTCATTGTGAAGTGTTTTTCTGTGAAATTTGTGGACAGGAATACAAGTCCAGGACAGGTATCCTTTCTAATAAGAAAGGGTACATGACTTGAAGAAAGACAAATATGACTGCAAAATTTGTAAATGTAACTTTACAGACATGTCACATTACATTGGACATTTGAACAGCCACAGTGCTATCAGGTCATGTCTGTGCCAAAAATGTGGTAAGGGTTTCGCATATAAATCCAACTTAAATCGCCACATGAGCGATTGTGAGAGTAAATTTGTGACAATACCTTAACATTAAAGAAGACCTTTAAATAACATGTGTTTGGAAAGCATGAGAAAAATGAAAAGTACTCATGTACTTGTGGTAAGTTATTTATCTGGAGATCGACTATCAACAACCACAGGAAGAAATGTGCATTTTGATGAACAGAATACCTTTTTCATTAAATATTTACACCGCTGGTTTTGATAATACATAATATTTTATTCGCATGTATTTTGATGTAAATCGTTTCAACTATCAAATGTATCAATATTGCCTATGTAACACAAAAAAACACTTTTTAACGCATGCCTACCGCTCGATGTGTGATGTATATTAATAGTTTTTCTCTATGCAAGTAAATGGTCCACTTATACTTCTTTACCAAACAATATCCACACACTTATATGATGACATTTCCCTGAACAAAATAGAAAAAAAACATGAAATGAACTGTATATTGAGTGAAAAACGTCTGAAATATGTTTCATAAAATCGGCATAAATCTGTACACCTATGTTTTCTGATCGTTACAAATCACGGTATTGCACTCTGCCATTCCGTACATTCTAAGCATGCATGATCAATCAGTATTTTTAAAGCCATTTAACCATGTTAAATAGATTTCTGAAGTGATGTTTTATAATATATGTAAACATTTGTTTGCATTTTAGATTATCCAATAACAAGAAATTGCCCTAAACAGTAATTTTCACTCACTCGGATGTAATTCAGGTTTCATCTCTGCCATCTATTTTTTCACTGGATCCCTGTGGTTACCCTTGACCTACACTCTTACATGCATTCTCCCACTTCTGACCGAGTTTATATTTACTATAATACCCATAATATGATACTAGGATGGTTTATTTTACAACCGGCTATGTTTTATCCGGGAAAGCGGTATTTTATCTATAACCAATATGTACACCTAGCGGCTACAATCCGGAATTTGTCGGCAAAAATCGGTACTGTCATCGGTGAAAATCGATTCCAGCCGTACACCGGTTACAGGGTGTGTGTAAGGAGGAATTTATACTCGTACAGTCTCCCAACTGCCTATGACTTACTAAAGGAAACTCCGACAAGAACTTGTTTACAAAGCTATAGCGAGCAGTATAGAAGAGGATTTGTGTAAGGATATAGTAACTAAACCCTCGCTGAAGTATGTCAACGCAGCAGCACCGAAAGTAGGACAAGTTCACCATGTATATAGTAACCTCTCCGACAACATACATGATATCCACCGAGCTGAAGTGACGGCAAGAGCACTAACAGGAACGTATCCATTCCAGAGCAATAGTTCCAAGTTCAACCAGTATGAAATGGACCCAACCTGCAAACTCTGAGGGACAGCACTCGAAACCCGACAAGACTGCCTGGCTGAGTGTGTATTAGATCAAAACCGGATATTATCAAACGAATAGCTGATAACCCTGATATAAGTCTCGATATAATTGACTGCACCCACCCTAAAGTTGCTGAGATGACAGTTCGCAATGAGTGTTACTTCCAACTAACTGAGAGATATTGTAGGGTGAACATTTTTAAGACCCACCAAGAAAGATTATCTATTCTAAACTCCCAATCTTGATTTTATATTTTACTCTGTAACAATATTCTATGCAGTACCTACAGCTCTTTTATATTTGTTAAGTGCTATCGACTAATTGCGCAAGTCACTTCACAAAAACAACGGTTTATTTCTTACACACATACAAAATATTACATGCTTTTATTAAAGTAAATACCACAGAGCTTTATAAGTCTTATCAATGAAACATTATGCTGATGGACTGATAACTTTAACTTTGTGAATGCTCCTGAAGGGGTAATCAAATGACCACAGAACTGTCAATATGGACGTACATACCTGAACTACAGTGAAACTTTATTGCACTCATATTTGTACAGTATACAGTGTGTATATAGAACATTGTGCATGCATGGTGGAGGATTTTAAATTTCCGAAGATATAGGAGTACAACACTAGAGTAGGCAAAGCTAACAACAAAATTCAGTAAAGCTGCTGAACATCAAATCCTTTTATGAAAATGACTTACTAAGAGTCCAATAGCCACGAGGGAAAGGATACTGCAAACTTAAAATTTATTCTTCAAATATGTTTACTCATGGCATTAATTTTGTCGTTCAGAATATTCCGTTCAATTTCCTTACATATTGCATTATTGTCACACAATCATTGTTTCAAAGCATTCAAATATATATATGTTAACGCACGTTTAAAAGTCAACGATTTACATAACGTCATATTCTGAGGGAGAGAAGAGACAGTAAATAATTAATATAAAATATCGTTTATACCTGCCGCGATTTTTGCAAATATTTCTTTTGACAAAGTACCTTTGGATAAGATATCAACCTTCTTCTGGGTAAAAGCGTTAATCGAAGCCCCTCTTTGAATATTAAATAAAATATTGATACATGGTTGAGGATAATTGTCAAGTAAGTAATTACTTCTCGAGTCTGCTACGAAGACACTATTTACCACAAAGCTGAATTTTGGTTGTTACCACATATTCTACATCAGAAATGGGCAGGAAATTTGACGCCAGGTTCTAATGACGTCACGCTTGACAACAATACAGATTGCCATTTTGAATGGGTTTCGCATTGCAATTCTACTGTTTGATGCTTTTAAAAGGTAAGATTCCAAAACAAAATTGTGAATCTATGTAAATACCATAATATATACTAGTATATATGTTGCAAAGGTGGATTCACACAACCATTCATTTTTCCGTTGCTTCATCTAAACTTTAAACAGAAAGTCTACGCAGTGAATAGAATTTTAGAAAATATTAAGGAAGATTCTTCACATGTGAAGATATAATACTTCGTTTATATTCACTGCATTGAAGATATGTTTTAATCAAATTGATAATTCATGATATATCACTTGTAAAATTTGATGCTGTATGGGTTTACTATCATATTTTTGAGGATAGTATGCGGCCTCAATTTCCGAGAAGGCTTTCATGCTTGGGGAAACACTGGGAGTGGACAAAGTATTTACAGATCAACCAATGCGGCGCTTTGCGCCGCTTAGGGGTTTGAAAAATGTACAGGTTCGGGGAATAAAATACAATATATCAACGGGGAATAAAAAAACAATATATCAAGAATATGTCCTTCTTTCACGCTTCCACTGAAATATTTTACGTATCTTAAAACCTGTATCTGAATTGACATTGTTTTATAAAGAAATACCGCAAACTAGCAATAGTCAGCATTAAGTTTCGTTCAGGCACGTCTGGACCCTTCAATATACACGTGTCGAGTTTTCCTGAGGTCAGCCTCGGTTCAGATATGCGTCTGTCGTTTTCTTTCGGGTTCAACCGTTTCAACTAGTTTCGACAAGTCATTGGGTGAATTTCAATTTACAGAACAGAACAGATGGCATTCTGCCTAAGGTAAATGGAGTTCACCGGCAGAACTTGATTTGTTATATCCGTATTATTACATCTTTATGAAAATGATAATACTACGGAGTAGCCTTTATATCAAAAAGATATTTTCTCTACTTTCAGCAACCGTGACAACAGATGGACAGTAGAATACTATGTTCAGTATTTAGTTCACAATATTATCTGCCGCATGACTTCAAAAGGCTTTTTAGGTTATATCGGGAAACACTTGAGACCATTCTTCATCATTTGGCTACTATACCTGAACTTGCAAGGCGACAACGACAACAAAGGCTGGAAGATTTACTTATAACTCTGTGGTACTTAGGGGCAAAAATACTCTACATCGTTATATTTTCGGAGCTATTTGACTGACCGTCCGCGTGTGCCTTTAATTTCTTGAACTATTTAATTGTTTTTACTAATTAATATATACCAGCATTTATCCAACAACCACAGCATCGGAAGTCGTTAATATTTATTAGCACTGCATATCCCTTATTGTACTTGATAAAACTCGGAGCACAATGTTGGCAAATTACCGTGAAAACTGGAAGAGTTGTCACCTCTTTGGTTTAAAATATAATTTTCTAAACGACGCACAGTATGCAACATATTTTGAAGATGTTTCACATTGTTTTCATTAAGCCAACGTTAAAATTAACTTTTTCAGATGAAAAGAAAATTTATTGTTTTCATACACGTTGATATTCTGACATTACATTATGTACTGAACTTCAGGATTATTTGCTTCCGAACCTAGTAAACAGAGTAGATCGCACGGCCATATGCTACAAACACTAAAAAAGCATAAAATCAATTGAAAGGAGTATTTTTTAAGATTGAAATAATCAATACATGTAAGAAACGCCATGACAAATGGTAACCTCCATTTGTTTAATAAATATTTAAGTGAAATAACGCTGCATTATAAATTAGGATTAATAAGTGTGCTAACATCAAAAATGTTTGCTTAGTCTTCCATATAATCCTTGCTGTTAACGTTTTCTTGATAGGTGATTTATACAACATTACATGTAATTTATCGCTTTTCAGGTGTAGTGTTTTTCATTTCATATATAAAACTATATATTCATCACAGTACCTGGTGACGCTAGGAAAGCTGGCTTTATATATGTTTTGTATTAAATCATTTATCTTGGGACGGGATGAACACACTTATCATTATCAATCTATTAAACCTTACAAAAACATGATGCAGTATGTTGAGGAAGTGGTAGAATAGACCCAAAGAAATGTATACCATGAAAACCCCAACACCGACACGAACTTTAACAGCTTCACCGTGTTCGAAACTGTAGTATATCTAAGTGTGTTTTCCATTAAAATAATCCAAGGCTTATCGATGTCCTAAAACAACTTCTATATATGCTAAAAAGCATCTAGTTATTTTTGTTCCAGAAAACATGATATGTCCAAAACTGAACTCTAGTAGATGTTTATACTAATCCCCTTTCTATAATAATGGGGTTTACTCTCCGTTGAACAATCATTATAAAGAAATTCACTGCATCGCCTTGACCACACAATTCCCTATATTTCATTGACTAGTTAGTATAGGCAGTTTCTCTGTATTCAACTTATTTAATAACCAATCAATTAGTATATTAAACTTTTTCAGGGCGAATATATTCAAATATAAATAATGAACATCTTCATATTAAATCAAAGAAGACTAACATTATACAAGGATGTCTTAAACATAACAACTGTGTTATTAAAACAATAGCATCAAATACTGAAAAGAGTAAACATGGGGAAGATAAGGAATACATTGCTGACAGAGAACAACATACATATCCAATTTGAGGGAGAAATTGTAGCTACACGATAACTTAAACACCCTTTTTTTTTTACATTACCCAAGTCCAACAAACCGATTATTTTCTAAAAAAAAGGGTTTTAGCTGACAGTTGTCTTTTCTGTAGAAAATGATGAAATGTCTACTGAAGATATTGGTTATATCCATGAGGTTATAATGTATTGAATACGTGTTATATGTTTGAAAAAGAGCAAACCAACATTTACAAAACGACAAATCATAATTTAATGATATATCACTCACATTTTCGAGGATCAATCGGGAACTGTCGGCACTCTTTTAGTAAACGAGTATTTTCTCCATTCGTCTCACCTCGGCTGATTCCGGTACCCTTCATGTGCCGATATGTGGTGAGTGGTATTTTCTCGTCTACAAAAAGTGCCGACGGTTCCCGATTGTTTCGAGGACATGAACAGCCAGGACTAAACTGTAGGTCGACGCAACCATTTATATGAAAGTACGCTCATTACTCTTTCAAAATTTCGCTATATTCTTAATTATTACCATTTTTTTGGGAAAATAGGAGGTTAAATTTCATAATTGTCAATATGGCGCCGTTCTAGTATTGCTGTTCTTCTTGATTGTTTTCATTGAGATAAGGGATGTGATTACGAAATATGAACACACTCTTCGCACGTTTCATGTTGAAATTAATCTTTAACCTATGAAAGTTCGAAATTAAAAATATAAACACAGCATCATAATTATAGAAATGAGCACATAGAAGATAACAGTTGGGTTTTAGATTTAGAAGTTACAATTCCAAAAAAAAACCCAGAGAATAAACACATGTGAATCGCCATATATGAGTTTTCATAAAATTCCGACTCGGACGCTTTCCACTTGCCCCTTTTGTCAAGCATAACAATTATACAATTATGCATTATCATTACCGTGTCACTGTGACCTATAAACTAAAATAGGTGTACAGCTCAGTAAATAAAAATATTATTAGTGGTGGGGGACTATGGATTGTTTTGCAATACTTTGCCTTAATTACCCTTCAGTCTTGGGAACGGATGTATTAATAAGCCTTTAGCTTACAGTTCTATTTTCAACAATTAACATTTTAAAAATATTATTCAAGTACACGGGATATTTATAAAAACAAATACTCGAGATATGAGATATTTCATCTAATATAAATCAGATATCTTATATGATGAAACCGTGAAAATGATTGAAATCTGGTTGAGAATATTTGTCTTAGTTCAGTGGCAACTTTTTTCAGCAGACTGTTGGTATTTAATGGACATTAACTCTGCGCCACTCCTGACAGAGCTCGTTTTGTCCTCAAATGAGGTTGAAATGATTACAAGCTAACCGGACTGATAGCAAAACCTTTGCTTAATCCTTCAAATTCAAATTTGACCACGTCTATCTTATATGACCTTTAATGAACTTAAATTTAATGACTCTACAGACTGACTCGTCTACATCAGCTGCTTACCTCAATCGTATTTACTTAAAACGTGACAAATAAGGGACAAGTAACTTCTCGACTGTATAATAATCGCGACAGTTTCAATTTTCTAATCATGACCTTTCTTTTTCTTGATAGTTAAATGTCAAAGTAAATGTCATAATTTTCGTGATAAATCTTTACTGCCGACAGGCAAACTTACAACGCAATGTTTCGGGAGATACAGGTTGATAAAGACTATTGTAAAAATTACAGACAACTTTATTGTCATCATCGCAATCTTACTGAGAGGTGTTCTATTTTTTTATGATATGAAGGGCGATGTAGATGATCACGGTCATATAAGTTTGATCGATGTGTTGTCGTCGCTACACAAGTTCTCATCAGGGGACATGGTATTATTGGACTTGACCTAGATTACATGGCGGATCTCGCCGATGAAGCCTAGTTTGCCCTACTTTTAACTATTTCAGTTCGAATAACGGTTTTGTTAACACTTCAGTATTTTCTTCATTAAACGCCATGTTTCACATCTTTTTGACAAATTTATATAACTTATAATGTAAAGGAGAAATTATCTGTTAAAACAACAATTAAATACAAAGTTAATTTAATTACATTTATGATGTGGGTTCAGATTTTATTTAGAACTATTTTAAAATGCGGATGTACTTCTTAGCTTGGCCTCAAGTTTTCTTTTGCGACGCATAATCTGACTGGATTACCGTTGCCGATGTAGGGATACACATCACGTGACCAACAATAGCGTCACTTCAGCAACTTTTTCTCGAGGCCAAAGGTAAGACGCACATTTCAGCTTTTGTTCCCATCACCATCCCCTTACTCCGCCAATTTTTGTATAGGAGGAATATTTTGTGTAAAAGGCGTTTGGTGGCGGCGGTTTTGCCCCCCTCCTTTAATAGTCAAATAATTGTTTTCATTCGGCATAATGCCTATATGTATTCAGATCAGTAGGATGTGGCATGTTTTACATGTTGTGTATACATGTTTTTCTTTTACGTTGTTTTTGGAAGAAACGACGTGACATGTTTTGTATACATGATTTTATTTTACGTCGTTTTTATAATAAACGTCCTATTTCAATTCATGCTGTGGTATTACTGGTTTTTATTTGACTATTGAACTTTTAATAAAAGCTTGCTGTATGACTGGATATTGAACCGCACATCATAAAGAATATGATGCATCTTATGAACATGAAATTTGACTTAGAAATCAGTTAAATAATCAGATAATATAATGTTCATGTTTATTTGGTGGGATGTATTACATCTATAGGTCCTTTGTAACCTTATGATCAATGTTTGCGACAAAACAATATATAAACCTCTTGGTTCAAATCGAAGATTGGGATATTTTAAGGAAATTATTTATTTAGTATTCAAAATATCGTCAGTGACTCTAAATCATGTAAGTATCTGCATGACCAGTAAGATACACACTGTTCAATACAGATTTTAAAAATGATAACCCAACCAAATCCATAAGTTATATCTTTTTATTTTTTCAAAGTTCTGACAAATCATTGCCGTGTAATATGTTGGAACCTGATGGCGTCTCGCCCTACATAATTGCACTCTTGAAAATCAAATATTCGATCCCTGTAAAAGTAAAACTATCTGCATTGCAAGTAAGGTAGCAGAGTACAGTAGAAATGGCCTGATCCTAAAAATAAAGGGCATGTCCCAGATAAACACGGATAGTTGATTCAACCTGCAAAACACACCTACATATATATCGATCTATTTATAATCTACATTTTGATTACATCAGTAAATACTCACATTTTAGCATAGGTCATTCCGGGGGATTTTTCACAATATTTACACATGTGCTGAGTATAAAAATAGACAACATGAAAAGCTAGCATTTGTTGTGTAGACACAGATTTGTAAATGCCCAAAACTGTAGTCTCAAACCAAATTCTATTTGGTTTTGAAAAAAATATGAAGCCCCACATAGTCCATTTCATCATGTATATGCCAATTTTAATATGGCAGGGGGTTATTCATTGTATAAAAAATATCATCCATGACCACCGTACGCTACTGTACACTGCTACCTAAGATACAGACTAGCTTTTCAATAAAGATTTTTTTAAATGACAACCCAACCAAATCCATTAGACAGATCCTTTTGATTTTTCAAAGCTCTGACATAAAACTGCTGGATAATGTTAGTATCCGCTGGTTTCGCCTTCGACATAATCGCACACCTGGAAATCAAATATTCGATCCCTGTAAAAGAGAAGATTGTTATGTAAGTAAGTTATGGTATTATACTAGATAATGTATTGTTTACATGTGAACTTAAAACTTATTTTTGCTGACGTGTATAGCTTTCCTTATTCTTTTTTGTCATATGAACTTGCCATTTTAACGCCTTATATAAAGTTAAACACTACCGCATTTTGTTTCGCAAAGTTGTATGTTTTGTATTGTTCTCTAAATATTGTTATTAATGTTTCTGAGACGAACAATGTGAAATATCATTAAAAATGTCCATGAGCGTTTGGGTCATATCTTTCATTATCTCATTATTTTTTGTTTTCTCCAAACAAGATTTCTTATGAAGATAGATAACTCTGTTATATTTTGAAAATCATTATTTGGTATGATGATTATTAGAACGGCGATTTCGATAGGCAGAATGGTACAAACTGTTCGTCTTAAAAATGACATGTATGAAAAAAAACAAAAAACTTTTTCTTCAAGAAGATATGGAGAAATATTGTATATGGGATAACCAGACCACTGTTCTACATACTCAGGGTGGTTGTCATGGATACTGATCCAGCCGTGGAAGTTCTGGTAATTGTGCGCTGTTGAGTAACTCAGGCCACCGTCATAAGTGTTCACAAATCCAGTATCGTGACAATTGTGTCTAATGCGACCTACAAAAATCAATATCACATTGAATTAATAGTAAAATAATTCTATTAAAATCGACGTTCTCGGATTTTACCAACCACTTCGACAATTACAATTTCATTTGAAAATAATCAATATATGAAAGAAAATGTTTCCTTCCAGTCGATACATAGAATGCTTGTACCATTAGTCCAGTCAATAGATACGATAGCAAAACAATATATTTACCTTGCATTTCACAACACTGAAAGGCCCAACGTCTGTCCTCGTTATGGTTGCTATGAATACTTCTTACGCCATTAATGAACCCATCCCCAGGACATTCATAGTCAAACGGTTGGTCGAATTCGTTCACATACCCTGCTAGATATATGATATTAAACCGAAATGTTAAAACTACAGTCAATGAAGGACAACAATGCATGGCTAATGTCTTCAGTAATGTTTATGTTGTATTTATAGCTATTTGTGAACGTAATGAAAATAAATAAATTGCTTAGCAACTGGTCCTAGTTGTACGAACTTTGACTTAAAAAAAAACGTTAACTTATATTGTTCTATTGGAGAAAATCGTTTGAGTTAAAGCGAAAACCTAAAGCTAACAAAACTTCAGCAAATTCGATACAATGGAAAAAATGTAATGTCCTCCGATGTCGTATTCAGATATATCAACGATCGATGTGTAATCTTTCGATAACCAGAAATGCATTGACCACGTCGACTGTATATACCCTCCTGAGATTAAAATCAAGGACACTACAGACTTTTCTACTCCAGCTGCTTTCCTCGATCGTTACCAAGTTGTATTGTGTATCAAAACGATTTGGTTTTTCGATTGTGAATTTCCTTTTTCTTGATATTAACATTCTTCCCTCTCCAACCTACGCTGTTTCCATGTCGGGTTTTTTTGGTACTAAAGAGCTTGCTATTTTAATTATGCCTTCCGATATAGATGTCGACTGTTGACGGACAAAACTTACGACACAGGGTTCCGAAAGATGCAGGTAGCTGAAGATTATGGACATGTTTGTATGGTCGCCAATATAATCTCATTGGGGAATATGTTAAATTTTGTGTGAAGGTCGATTTTTTTATAAGTTTGTCATTAGTGTGGCTTTGTTTTCGTTGTCACTTTCCTGATTTATGCCAAGAGGACGTTACTTGGTTTTGACATAGATTTACATGGCGGAATGTTGTCGATGAAGCAGAAAACGCTTATTCTTTCGGAACACCTGGTCATATTATCATGGTACTTTTTCAATGGTCTCTATGTAAATAATTAATTCCTTTGTTAATGTTTTGTTTTAGATTTATCGATTTATAGTTCAAATTATGTTTTTGTTGACACTTCGGTATTGTCTTTTGATTTTTAAGGAATGTTCGCGAAACAAACTGGGGACTGATTATTTCGATAGGTCGATTATTATTAAAGCGTTGTTGAGTTGGTATATCCGGTTTAAAAAAACAACAAAAAAACCGAAACGAAAGCATTGATATGTCGAACTTCACAATCAGAAAGAAATACTAAAACCTTGCCAGGAAAATACATTTGTTCAAATGTGTGAATGTAATTTGGTGGCTTTCCAACAAGACATGCCAACCCCCGTTTGATATGTGCCTAAATAGCTGCATACATATCAACAATCACGCTTGATTGATGTTTTCATCTACAGCCTTTCATCAGTGAGTGAATGATCCTCGTATAGTGTCACATCCATAGATTGATTACGACATGATTCACAACAACTGATGACGTTACTGTAACATGACATCATTACAACTAAATACAGTTGGTACTACATAACGGATAGGACCATTCACTCCTTGATAAAGAGTGACTGTTGTATTTTGACTGTACGATACTTTCAGTTCTTCAAAATCCATATTCAATTAATTAGACTTCAGAATGTTTTAGAGACAAAACGACTGTATCCCTGTTTCAAAATTGGCAATCAGAAGTTTGGTTTTGATAATTGCTCAGTGGAGTAACTAGCAGATCCCACGACAAAACGCCGTTCATATAGTAAGGGCGTTAAGACGTTGTTAAACTGTGCCTAATAATATTGCTATAGCTTGCGGTAATAAAATGTGTTTAAATATGTTTGGACAAATAGAGATTTTGTGGAATCTATTCATTTCACGGCCTTTGGAGAGATTATGTGTCCGATAGTTCGGATTGCAAAAGGAGTGTACTGATGAAAGAAAGAAGTGTACATATTTCCTTTTCTTTGGTTAGGACAATGGTTAAATTTGAGTATTTACGCAAATTATTTTCAAAAATTGCAAAACCCATATGTTTGTACCTGTCCACTGGCAGTTTTGCACCGTGGCTACCGCGGGATAACAGCCCATCGACCATACTCTGTCTTCGTAGTGGTTGTTATTGGTACTAGAAAGACTGCGTAAAGTAGTGTTTCCTGTACATGAAAAGTCCATTGGGGCGTCGTAGTCATTGACATTGGAGATAAGGAATGCTGACGTCACGGAAAGACCAGCAAGCAGAATACACACCATAATCTGAACAAAAGTTAATAGGAAATGTTGGGTATACGTGAATTAATAATATAATATAATAATCAAAAACATATTGTACAGTGTCTTAACCTGATCTCAATCCACTCCCGAAGCCTACTTAGGTGTGAAATTTGTGTACATATAAACTACACTAAACGCACCTGTGTCCAGTGCTGACAGCAGGAGGCCCAAACCACAAAGGGATGTCAGCAGGGGGGGGGGAGGGATACCCGATGTTAGTACGAAGATAAGGTTTCTTCCAATTTTCACGACGTCTTCCAAAAAGGCTGTTTTAACAGCATTGAACATATGACGTCACAAATGTGGGCAAGCCGTATCGAGGCGATCGCCGCTGAAGCAAAGGTGTTTTTTTCAGAACAAAATCACAATAACTCGGAAACGGAGGCCGTCGTGACGTTCGCACTTTTTTAAGCCTTTTGTGGTATAATATATGAAGCATACACAAGGCCACAAAGGTTAAGAGATTTTCATGGTTTGTACCATGTGTTGCAGCATCTTTCTAAAGCCAAATTCTTTAAAGGTAATGCTTGTAAAATGGTGTATGAAACGTTACTAATGTTAACTATGCGTTGCCCTTTATAAACAAAATATAAACAAACCGACCTATGGATACATTTGACATTATGGATAATTCCTCTGGCTCACTCCATTTTATTACAACTATTTAAAACAAAACATTACCCCGTTAAGATAAACCTCCATTAGGAGAGGACTTATATAGGCAATGCCTGATGTCCAATCCTGTTGACTTCTTTTGTCAATAAAATATGTTGAAATTGAATTTTGAAACCTCCATAAGTATTTCTATTCGAATAAAAAATATATAACTTAATATCAGTTTGGGTTTACTCCAGATGAATATGCTATCTTAACTATAGAAGAAGTGTTTTTTTTACGGAAAACCTCTTGACGTAGGTAAAGAAATGTGTGTCAGATTATATTTAAAATCTAAAGTTCAAAAAGATCTTTTTTCGCTATATTCAAAATGGCGTACAGCCTTGTTATCAAGCGCAACGTCATTAAATTACGGTATTATATCCCCAAATGTCTTGATGCTATTTTTGTTCAATAGTTTGAAAAGAAATGAATAGAAAATTCAATGTTTTGCCATTGGAATATCATATATATATTTCACTCGAATGTCAGAATACACCTATATATTTACCATCGCATGGCATTTCAATTATATAACACTTCCAAATTCAGTTGGCATTCATATGAATGTCATGGATATATGTTGACGTCTTCAGTTTTATGACGTCATAATTATTACGTAGGATACCACTGACTCTCCCCAGGTGATGACTGTTCTACTCGTTGAACAAGCATACACGAAACATACATTATTTAGACTAAGTGCTGAATGATAATAAATGTTATTTAATTTTTAAATCAGATGAATTTATTTCAAAAGTGATAAATATAAGCATAGACAATATGAATTCGCATAGACAAAAGCAAATCAAACATGAAGAACTAGCGCGAGCTTCATTGAATTTACCTTTGTTCAGTTGGAATATATATATTGCCTATGAACGCCAACTGAAAGCAGTTCAATAATTTTGTGAATACCAATACTCTGCCATATTTGTAAAATATACACAGTATAGTATTCAACGGGAAACCATTAACTTTCTTCTATTTATTTAATACTTTACCTTCATGATGATGAGTTGTATTAGGTATTTTACTAATCGTTCAACGGCAGGTGTGTGGCAATGGAAGTCAACCAAACAAACTTATAAACAATACCAGGAAGTCCAGATAAGATTATCAGTAAAAGATAAAGCAGACACCGTGTCAGTAGAGGACATATTTGCTAGCTATATCGAATGTCCTCAGCTGGCCGTACGCGTTTTACGTACGTAGAACCGAACGCCGCGTAACAAATTAAACGGTAAAACGTCCACATGTTTCCATTGTCTCATATTCACATTCAGTTAGAGTCATGCTACCGGATGAAAACAATCCCTTTTCTGCCTACTTTGGTAAACGGTAGTCCAGAGGTTATAACGATTCTGACATTGATAAACTAAAGTCAATCCTTTTTCAGTTTTATGCTTGACATAATGTTTTGGTGTCTCTAAGTCTCCATATGGCAGACTTCTGACTGTCTGGTGCCTTTAACAGTCCACAGAAGCCAGAAACCTGATTTTCCATGGGACCGACATCAGTTGTTAATGCCAGACCAGTTATACGGGGCTATCCAATAAATTATGTTACTATTGTCAGGAATCACATGCATTATGTATAGAGTTTGACATTTATATTACAATCCCTAAAGGTTATGATTAATTGCAAGCACAGAAATCGTTGTTTGCTGCCACCTGAACTGCCAACCTTATTAGCAGAAAAAGTATAACAACCATCGTTCTAAAATATTGTTTTCACAGCAGTAATGTTCTTCTTTGATGAACAACTGGCCTGTCTGACCGTGTGCCATGTTTGATGTCAACTTTACCATTCTTTCACCCAACTGAAAAACCGTACTGTGATGGTATAGGAGCCTTTTATGTTGCATAACTTCATTTATGTGTGTTATCGGTAAATGTTAAACACACCATGCTTTGATATAGGAGCGTATTTCAGATTAAGTCTCAACCTTCCTGTTAGCATTAAAAAGTAACCACTTGTGTTAGGAATGGACAGCTACTGAACACTGTACAGGTAATGAAGTTAACAATGACGAGGTATTCGTGTGTATGCGGCATGATCTATGTTCATTCATGCATGAATGCATATTGCGATCTTATTGGACAGTTACATGTAGCATGGCTTCTTTTGGATATGCAGATGCTTTTCATGCCTAAATACTGATGTAGTGGGTCCTGTATATTTCACGTGAGAACATGTTATTCTCAGGAGATGATGCTACTTCTCTCAACATCACATTTGAACATCTTTAATGTAATGAAATATTGATTTATGCAACCCATCGAACATAGAACAACAGTGATAGTTTACTAAACTGGCACTTAGATTGCATGCGTAGAAAAATTACCGAAGCAAAGTGTAAGCAATTAAAACCTCAAGCAACACCTAAACCAACACTGGTGGTAGTTCCAGGAGCTAACCACTACATTCGTGAAACATAAAGAAATGTCTAGTGGATTAAATGGACAGGTACTGGACAGCTACAAGTATTTCTTTGTACATTCTCCTATATAATGTACAACAAGAACAAAGGATGACATCACAACTGTGTTTTAAGTTGCAGTGAATGGTGGTTTTTTTTGCATTAACTTTCTGATCATTAAAAAAATGCACATGAAGACGGATGACAATATGGACTCTGAAAATAGAAAAAATAGATAGGACACAAATGAGGACTAAACATGATCAGCCAACTTCCTTAACCGATTATATTTTAAAAACGTAAATTTTCCTGGTTTTGTGTAAGGAAACAATAGGCTTGGAATCATATGTTGCTGAATTTTCATTTTATAAGATATTTAGATTCAACGAGTGTTAAATCCAGCAAATGCTTATAAAATTTGTCTTTAATAAAACATTGAAAACCGCTGAAGCAATGTGTTTTTTGTTTAATAGGCTGATTTACATGTACCTTGTTAATAGCGAAGTAATAATTCATTTAAGGTTTTACATCAGTATAGTAATAATAAGTGGGACGAGCAGAGTGACAAGTGTCCTGTAGTCGGTCAGCTTGAAATCATACAGACTATCGGTCAAATTAAAATTGCTATTATTATGAATGAGGGAATTGTCCTGCGTTTCTGAACACATTCGTATATCAAGTTTTGGAGAGGACTGATAATTGCTGCCAACTGTAAACCTAGTTTTCATTCGTCGCTTATGCTAATTAAACTCTTGACATACTACTTTATTTACTGGTATGACTGGCCTCAAAGTAATTAGGAGTTAATAAAATATTTTATTTCATATATCGAAAACAAACAAATCACAAGTGTTTGAATTATTTATTACAAATTTAAGACCATGCATTATATGCAAACATAGAACACAACTGAGCATAACACATATGCAAACTTGTATCATCAATCTTTATGAAAAACATAATTTACCTTAAACCAAATAAAAGCTATAAATATTAATCTTGAATAACTACCTCACGTTTTTTGTTTGTCAGTCGGATGGCTGTAAAAGGTTTTGTAAAAAATCATAATAATGATATATATGTGCAAACGCAGAGGTAGGGCATTGCGCTGTTTAACATCAATATACAAAAATATGTTTCCGTACTAATTTAAGTAAATGGATAACCACATTATGATTATTTTTACACTTCCATTTATTCTATAAGAAACCATTAAAAGTAATGACTAGCTAATGCAAACCAAAACGGTGATGTACGTTATATATATACCGTACACAAATAGCTTGATATGACCTATCTTAAATGTGTTGGTCATCCACCCAGCACCTTTCCTTCTTTATTATAGAACAACGGAGATTATTGAGAGTCCTACAAAAGCCAAAAGCTTTTCAGTATGGAAATGCTAGCGTTTCTCGAATTGAGTAAATGCGCAAAAATATGCCTGCACGCAAACATCTACAAATGTATTTATAATTTATATTGATTTTAGATCCAGTGCCAAAACAAAAATGTTCATATCGCTGTCAGTAATGAGTCACAATATGAACATCTCCACGTACGAAGTTTCTTTTGACAACAATTTATAAAGCACTAGCAATTTGGTGTCGAACAGAAACGTGCATGTAGGACGGACACGTTGGTCAAACTGTAAAAAAACGAAAATAGTACGTACGAAGGCACATCAAACAAAAACGTGAAGTTTTTTTCTGGTATAGTCTCATACATAACATTCTTTATTACTTTTCCTTTTATATTCAGTTAAATTATCTTTTGCACAACACATGACATTCTTAATTATTTTTCCTTTCATATTCAATTAAAAGTCTCCTGTACCACGCACAATTGTCTTCATTACTTTTCCTTTCATATCCAGTTAATAGTCTCCTGCACCACATATAACATTATTGATTATTTTTGCCTTTGATGTCTAGTTAGCAGTCTCCTGCAAAATACATATCGTCCCTCATCATATCTTCTGTCTTATTCTAAGTAGTATCAAGGTCAGCGACGACACATGCCTCAGCCGTGTTGGACAATGAGGTATCCTACTTAGAAACATGGTCAGAACGATGACCTAAATTTCTTTCAAAGCAATTGAAGCGTTATAATTCCATATTGGGAAAACGCTGAAATTCTGACTGTAACAAGTACGAATTATAGTTACAGCTCTAAGTATATAAGGCACAACAATATCAAACTTTTTGAAATAAAGATTTTTTAATTAAACACACCACGACAAAGGGATACTAAGGCTGTAGATGTGCCTTTGTCAAAAGCCTTTGTTTGTAGAGCGTAGATATAGCTCACAACATGCGTTTATATCTACATATATGTGTGAATAGTGTGTATGCAACAAAATTTCGACATATTAATCAAATATGTTGAAAAGAAGGTTACATTTCACAATTCTTTCATAAAATGCATTTCACTTTCGTTTCACATACTATACAAGACGTTAGTTATTAGGTGTGGATAAAAATGCATTTATGATTAACTTAAGGAAAAGACATCTTTAAATACTATATACCTGGCATAAAAGTTCAAAAACATATTAGGTACAGAAGCTTCCCTTCGTGAATGTTCACGTCTTTTGTTTCCACCTTATGGTTATGCTATATTCAACATATTACAATGTCTTAGTAGTATAGTTGCAGAACAATACATAATAGATTAACCTACATCTTAATCCTACAGCTAAGCTTGTCTCACTGCCAGAGTGTGTTACGTTGTACAGTAAAACTCTTCGTCATAATCTCCAAAAGTGGTTACTTTAACGCGTCCAATTGTTTCATCGCAGCATTTTCACTATGCTTGATCTTAAGAGATTCCTCAAAATAGTGTTTAGCTTCTGAAATCCTCTTTACAAGCTTCAAACAATAACCTAGCCAGTTGTAATACATGTACAGAACCCCTTCGTCACTCGACTCTTCCACCAACTTCTTGAATTCCTGGATTGTTTGGTGAACATCCTCACCTAACTTATGTTTACTTATGATAAGTAGCAAATGATAATATAATGTAAAGTTACTGGTAATGCGACCATCTTTACTGCCCGAAACTTCGGCAAGTTCGTACTGAATGACCTCTGGAACTACGACCTGTTCATCCTTTGTTATATCAAACGGGAGTGCCATGAATCGCGTCACTTTCTCTGCGCGTGAGAACCCTTTGTTACATACTGTCTGTTCGTAATCACGGTCATTGGCGTTGATTTCTATCCATATTGAAGATTTACATCTTCTTGTTAGATTGATTACATGACTTCCGGTGGCATCAAGATCTTGGAGGATCTCAACAGACCTTTCAGGTTTTTCAAGATGCAGATATAATGTAGCCATCTTGAGTTTGGCAGATGACATGTCAGCATTAAGGCCCTCCTTTAGCAAGTCTTCAATACGGGCAATTTCAGTTTGGCGGCTGTTTCCAACATTGGGTATGTCTCTACACAGATGACAGGCCATTTGGAGCGATAAATATGCCTTCAGCACAGCCTTGATGTTGTCGTCCAGAAGGGGACTCGACCGCTCGAGGAGGTTGACGATTATAGTGTTGAACATATCCAGGTCAAATGGCTTGGAAGTCTCGGTAGCATGTTGGAATAGTCGACGCATTTCATAGTCTGAAACAAACAACTGTATAGTGAAGAAAAAGAATAAGGAAATAGATTAAGAAAAAAACTCTCGGAAGTGTGTCCGCCTGGTGCATGCGGTGTGTGATTGAGTTTGGGCGTGGAATTAGTATGTCGCCATTTGATCACATTTCATGCAGGACTACTTTCCAATTATGTGACATGGGCATACGCGAATATTTCATGAATTCTCGTCATTCCGATAGCACAAGTCATGTGGAATGGAACATACCAGCATGTTCTAAGAATCGGCATTTTGACCATACTGTAAATTTGAAATCGGATAAAACGGTGTTTGATTAAATCTACTGAGGATTCTAAGAATGTTATATTTAAATCCCATAGCCCTGACTATCGACTTTCAACATGCAATAAGAAACAGGTTATTTGGAAGGGATATACAGACTGACAAAATAATGCACCTGTATGTCAAGTACTATTTTAAGTTCATGTTTGTTCTTTCCGTCTGTCATTTCAGCTTTGGTTTAGCATATCATAGTCTGGTTATTCTGCATCTTCGAAATCCAAGGGCTCCGCTTTCGATTAATATTTATTCTCTGCACCCCTGGATATGTCATGACAAAATCTAAGCCCTAACGCGTAGCCATTTGATTGTTTTCAGACATATATACTGACAAACGCAAAAATGATACCTGTCCTTTGGAGACGACTGATGAGCTTCACTAAAACCAACGGTGATTAGGTTTACGGTTATGCCGCTGCCCGATTCCGTTTAACTTGTATCGAGGAGATCAAAAGTAGGATGGAAACCGTAAATGTTCAGACTGATCATCTTGTCTGATCCGCAAGGTGGCAAGTATAGAATCTTCAATTTGTCATGGCATATGTATTCCAAGAGTGAACAGAACACATGTTTATCAATGAGGGAACCTTTGGACTTCTTAGTTGTATGTTCTGGGACACTCTACTTAGATAACAACATCTTACTGTATAATCGTATACAGCGACCAGTGAACGACTTTCTGCAAATCATGTGAATTTCCTTTTGGCTCTCTTATTTGGAACTATTAGCAAAGCTAGATACATGAAATGTTAACTAGCGACGAGCTATACTCTGACACATAACGCATAAGGAAGGGCATGGCAAATATAGATATCGTTCACCAACTGTATAGATGACATAGCCAGACTCCTAAGTGATATACTTACGAGATTGTTAGAGATTACTTACAGGTATGAAGAACTTCTTGAAAAAAGGCAAAGTCTAATCTTCGTTCTTCTTCAACATCTGTGACGCACATCATGGCAAACGATTGTTGAAGGTTGCGAAAGTCCTCCGCTCGCTGACAGAACGGCACTAGTTGTAGGAAGTAGCTACGCCCAGCTTGTTCTATATCATTTAGGAAATTAAGCAGATTAGCTAGAAGGACTGGTGTCATTGCCATAAACAAGTCGTAGCGTTTGACAAAGAAATTTGGACATGAACGATTTCTTGTGACATCCAAGAATTTTCCTAAAAGCAGTTCCATACACCTTGTGACGTTAACCTCCATCCAAGTGTCGAGTGGGTATTCCTGTAAAAGCCAAAAAAGACAGTGTTTCACAACCGTCTCGTTGAAGACAGTCTTTAGCGAGGCTGGCACCTTCTGATCTATGATGGAAAGCCAGTATCCGTACACGTTCATCTGCGTTTGATTAAAAGACTTGACAAGCTCTCTCTCGGGCACAGCAAAGGACAGCATGAACACCGTCTCCTCGTCATTGTCGTCATCCGACGGTACTACGAAACATCCCTTCCTCACCATCCTGTCCATCACTTCCTGGGCGGGCCATCCGCTCCTGCGAGGTCTCTGGACCATACTGAAAGACGCCGGCGGCCATGTCGAACATGGCAGACACGGCACCAGGGGCCCATCATCAGCTCCGAAGTTGGGCCCGGCTATAGTGTCTCTTGCAGACAACGCGAGCTCCTCAGAATTAGCGTTCTTGAGGCGTTGGTGGGACAGGTACCAATTTCCATCTTTCTGTATACACAGGTCATAAATAGGCTGATTGCGGGACAGTCCGTATGTTATGAGTTTAAGTGTATAATGTGTCGCTTTCCCAGGAACTTCCGAAAGTGAAAATGAATTTGGACTTCGTTGGGAATCATACATGGTGCACAAAACCACTAGCTTGTCACACGTTTTAAAGTATGAAGCTTTGCTATGCGTGGTTCGGAAACCTTCCCCTCGAGGTCCACATTCATGTATTTCATCTCCAGCCACCATCTTTCGTTGGCTTTCACGCGCTTCTCGAAACTTGTACCTCAAATCCAATTCTCTTCTAGACCCGTAATGTTTTCCTAAGTTCAGGGAGATGGCTAGCGGCAGAAGGAGGTTACTACCGTCGTTTACATCACGTTCTATCTGATCGTCATGCATTGTAGAGTCATGGTAACCCTGCAAAAAAAAAAAGGACATCTAAGTTTAAAAGTTAATTAAATCTCGGGAAAAAACGTGTTTCACTACAACAAAGGCAATACATATTTTATTAAACCGAAATAAAACAATAACTTTACGGTAAAGATGGTAACGTTGACACGTCATTGTTGTTTGTTTCAGTAACTCTCAACTTAAATGTGGTGGTTGTTGAAAGAAGGAAATATGACTGAAGAAATTCGAGCGCGGTAGAGAACGCGATGTTTCTCCGCCATAGAATGAAAAATATCCAATCAGACACACTGTTATAAAGATGAAATAGAATGATAAGGTTTGAGCAGTAGCCATGGTAACACAACACAATTATTCGTCATTGGTAGTCGGATTCTGACATTAAAGTCATATTCAAAGTTAAAATATTGTTAAAAAGACTCCCGTTGGCCTAAATATTTTGTTGTTTCGATTTGAAGTGGAAGAAGCCACGTAAACAATCAAGAGGCCCATGGGCCTTAACGGTCATCTGAATTTAACAGAGACTAATACTATTGTAGTATACATACTCAGTAGCAGTACAGTGGTACTGACAACAATTGTGATTGTGCAATACTGTATGTTGGCCATGGCGGCCATCTTGGATTACTGAGCAAACCGAAAAATAACAACACTTGGTCAGGACCATCTCAGGATCATTTCAGGAATGTAAGTGCTGAATCCCAATGGTGGAACTTGAGAAGAAGTTTGAAATGTGTTTTTCAAAATGGCGGCCATTGCGGGTATCTTGGATTTCAGACCGAATTGAAAAATAACAACACGGGGTTTTGAAGATGGAGTCCATGGTGGCAATCTTGAATTTAGGTCCGACCCGAAAAATAACAACACTTGGCCAAGACCATCTCATGATAATTTCAGGAAAGTTTGAGCTGAATCCCACTGATGGAGCTTGAGGATAAGTTTAAAATATGTGTTGTTCAGGAAAACCATGATTGTGCAATCATGTTACAAAATGGCTGCCATAACTGCAGTGTCGAAGTTTTAACCAGGCCGAAAAACAACAACACTTTGTCGGCTTCCCGTCCTTAACATTCCAACCAATTTCCAGCTCAATGGCACCAGTGGAACTGGAGAAGAAATTTAAAATGTGTTTTTAAAGATGGCGTCCATGGCGGCCATCTTTGATTTCAGACTGACCGGAAAATAACAACACTTGGTCAGGACCATCTCAGGATCATTTCAGGAATGTTGGTGCTGAATCCCAATGGTGGAACATGAGAAGAAGTTTAAAACAGGTCTTGTTCAGGAAAACCATGACTGCGCAATCATGTTACAAAATGGCTGCCGTGGCTGCCATGTCAAAGTTTTTACGAGGCCGAAAAATAACAACACTTTGTCGGCTTTCCTTCCTTAACATCCCAACCAATTGCCAGCTCAATGGCACCAGTGGAACTGGAGAAGGAATTTAAAATGTGTTTTTTTAAGATGGCGGCCATCTTTGATTTCGGACTGACCCGAAAAATAACAACACTCGGTTAGGACCATCTCAGGATCATTTCAGGAATGTAAGTGCTGAATCCCAATGGTGGAACTTGAGAAGAAGTTTAAAACAGGTGTTGTTCAGGAAAACCATGATTGCGCAATCAAGTTACAAAATGGCTGCCGTGCCTGCCATGTCAAAGTTTTTACGAGGCCGAAAAATAACAACACTGTCGGCTTTCCTTCCTTAACATCCCCACCAATTTCCAGCTCAATGGCACCAGTGGAACTGGAGAAGAAATCTAAAATGTGCTTTTCAAGATGGCGGCCACGGCGGCCATCTTGGATTCTTGACCGATCCGAAAAATAACAACACTTGGTCAGGATCATTTCAGGCTAGTTTCAGCTCAATCCCACTGTGGAACTTGACAAGAAGTTTAAAATGTTGAAAGTTTAGGACGGCGCACGAAGACGGACGAAGCAGGATGACTATAGGTCATCCTGACCCTTTGGCATCTGTGGATTCAACTTAAGGCCATCAAACATCATATATATAAATAACTGACAAATGTGACAATGCACCGGACAAAAACACTTAAAATACTTCTACAACCTTCAAAATACCAATAATAAAATGTCGATTATTATTGAATAACAACTTAATATCCAGTTTTAGAATTCTTGAAAAAAAGGACGCAAGAAGGTCAGACTTATATCCCCGACTGCGCTAAGAACAAATGAATTGTTCTTTCGAGAACGTTTTTTTAAACAATGGGGCTTAAGTCTTAAGGTAACTCTAATTGATAGACTTCATTCAGACTCCCTTGGTGTAAAGGCTATATGCACCAAGTAGCACTTTAAGAGAAGTAACGCGAACAGCATTTTTAAACAGATGGGCATAGATATAGATAGGGGAGGTTGCTCTAATATATGTAATTTAAACAGAGAATCATTCAAATCCGTGCAGTTGCTTGGGTGGAGAAGTGCAAACATTTTTTTTACAAAGGGGGCATAACTCTTATAACAAATAGCCGGATCAAAATTAAAAAAAAAAATCCGTTGCACAACTTGAGAGTGCGTTCACTAACTTCTCTGCATCAGCGAAGTTTCATGAAATCAGTTTGGGTTGGCTAACTTTTGTAAGAAGGGGAATCACTCTCATAAAAAGTGCCGGATCAAATTGTTAATAAAGGGTGCACAATTTCTGCTAGGGACGGACACACAATATATACAATCCGTTTGTTCCTCCATAAATTATAACTTAACCCCCTCCGAAATGGGGAACGGGTGACCCGGACTTCTGATAAATCACCCAATCCATGAAGTGAAGTGTATTCGATTAAAAAAATAAAATTCCGCCAATACGCTTAATTGACAAGATGACCACGACAACGTCAACGGGTTATCAGTAGCCTAACGTTTTACATAAAAAGTAACATTACTTTACAATAATAGTAACAATATTCAAAAAGGCTTTTCTTAAAGAATTTACATGGATTGGGGTTGAGAAAAGGACCCTGGGATAAAATTGGGGAAACATGTATCATCAACATATAACAAATTTTGGAAACTTTAATAATCATTACAACAAATCTGATTACGTGAAGTCGGACTTAAATTTTTCTAATCAACTAGAACCGTTTGCCAAAGACTTAAAAAATCCTTGCTATGCCTTGAAAATGGCCGGGTAAATACGCAAAAAAATGCAATGATTGTTTGACAACGGTTTCAAAATTGCATTAAAGTTTGTTAAGATTGTATCATTGTGAATTGTTCAGATACAACAAGTTCTATTTGTGACTAGGACTGTTCCAAATAATCGGTTTGCTTGTGCTTTACGTCATTTTGACAGCTATGGTCATTTAACCCAAAATCATCCATGCAAACGCAAATAGAGAATCGGAAAAGATGATCGAACCCGCCTAAAAGAACTGAAGGACGTATAAGTATCGGCCAATCAGATCCCAAGCAGCCATCGATGCTCGAAACTAAAAATTCGGTCTTTCGACATCAATAACCACTACTCATCACTCACACACAACCCCATGTGGTGGGCAGGTGACAGATATCCTTTCACGTTCGAACGGGAAATCGACCCCTTCACATCTAGATGAATAAAGAAAAGTATGACACTGGATAGACGGACGACGGACGCCGCGCCACGGCATAAGCTTACTTGGCCATTCGGTGATTTAAAATCACAGTGCGCTGTCCACTGCGTCACCCGACCACCACTCACCGCACAGCCTCAACAAAGTCAGGCCAAAAAACCTTCAGACCGTCATTGTTTCAGTCAATCAGAAGATACGGTGGCCATTTTAATCTCGAATATTTAAAGTAAATGCCACACGTATCATGCCTACAAATCACCATTGTAATGTGACAGAGAAATTGTACTTACAGTACTAAAAAGGGAAAATAACTAAGAACAAAACTGACCTCAATGCAAAGTGTACAAATAGATGATGAACCGTTCATGTGTAAAAAGTTTCTTTGAACTTCGTAGTTATTTGAAAGGAAATTCTTCAAGCCAGACTTTTGACTCTTAATATCAAACATTACATTGTATAAAATTGATAAAAAAGAAGATTTGTAGATGTTACTGCAACTTATGAAGCCATCTTCTATCAAGAATTTAAATGATTTCATAAAGTCAATTACAAATCACTAAGAACATTTTGTTTGTGGATGGTCAGATAATGTTCGGCAACACTTTTTCTTCACACAGAGGAAAAAAACGACTCCCAATATACCCCCAACTTTGGTAAGGAACATTAAAAACCTAAAATAGATGCAGTAAACCCAGGTAGACCATGTTTGTATGATCATTTATGCATTGATATGTATGGATTTCACGATTGGTATTTTTAAAGGGGAAATTGGGGAAAAATAATATTTTCTTTTGAGAATGGATTCAACCGACGTAAAAAATATAGATGAATTATAATTTCAAATATCTTGATATTTTTTCGTAATATAAAACATCTCGATTTAGAAAAATAAATATATTTTCCTTGATTTGTAGTCATATGTTTTGCCTGTTTATAGTGCAGCTCAGAACACGAGTCGATAATACAAATAGATCTATTATCCTCATATAGGCTATTGGTTTTGCATTTCATCTATATATGGGGGTGCCCTAAATTATCTGCCTCTTTCAAATTTTCAAGTCTACTGAGCAGACATACGGAGTCTAGTCAATCTTCTTCTTATTTTGAAATTGGTTATCTATGAAACATACTTTTCAAACCTAAATTTACATTTAAATTTTAGAGTTTACCATTGGAAAAAGTATGTTACTAACTTTTTCACGTGTCTTAAAAAAAATTCTGATATTTCAGTAGACTAGTGGATAGCATGCTATTAAATTGGCCGATAAAATGTGAAACACATTCGTCTCACTCTCTAGTGATATTAAGTATGTATGAGTGTAACAGGATAAAGTATGTGTAGGTTGTGTAACGTGAAGTACAAGAATTTCACATATGAACATTATTCGAACGCACCTTATTTGTCTGACGGTGCAAAGCTAACATTTTGTTTTCAACATTCTTTTGAACAAATTAGTAACCTAAAAGCACCGATCGTCTATTAATCAATATCATTGTGCCATTTCAGCAAAACTGAAAGTAATATATTTGTTTCACCATCTTACCCGAGATGACATCTTGTCTAATAATAGAATATCATCAATATGCCTGCTAACGTTATCAGTGGTACCACGGACTTACATTCTTATCTCATTCCATGTCGGTACCAACCGTTTCTGACAATGTCAAAGGAAAATATGAATAAAAAAATAAAATGTCAACCACTTTCAATCTATAAAATTCATAGGAAACATTACAAACCGCTGTGAACATCTTGGAGAGGACGCAACGTCACACGTACTGTACACATTCGGAACACCTCGCCCCGATTAGGATCGGTCGAGGAGATCCGGTCGAGGAGTTCCGAGTGATAATATACACACAACTCCGTAAACACACCCCCCCCCCCCCCCCCCCCCGAACTGTCTGTAATCACCAAGTTTCTTTCGATATTTAATAACAACACCGATAAGTTCAATGCCATTTGGTACTATCATCGCCCCGCAATTCATTTAAAAGAAACAAATTATATTTCATACTTTCTACCTAAAAAATAGCGTCAATATCATTTCAATTACGTTTTCTCTCCAAATATGTCTCTTGGTCCAAAACCAGGGGGAAATGAGCGAAATAATTAATATAAGCTTGACAAAAACAAAAAACTAAAACGCAGGCAGGGCACTGAGTATTACAGAACTCCTTACGAACGTTTTGTGTTTGTGGATGAATCTAACAATAACCGTTAGGCAATAATAAATCTTATTACTTATATAATGTATTTGATCAATAAAGGGTCCTAGACCATCTTATCAACACAACACATCCCAACTGCATAATTATTTCTATCAATTGTAAATCCGTCTGTCTTTACACCCCAATTCCTTTATAAATCTATATAAACGTAATGTACAAGAATTGTTAATGTTAACCTAATGACACAATAGAGCTAAACCTTATACGGACTGACCGACACTCAAGCAGCTGACCACGGGGTGACCGAATTATATACAGATACACACATGTGGCACACAACGCACAGGTCAGTATTTATCTCCCTTTACATATCTGTGTGAAGTATGTGCAGAATCCCTACAAGTTCTTTTGAAGTTCAGACACAAAGAGTTATGAATCACGGCATTATACACAACTCTAGATATAAACGCACACGTGATAAATCGTACAGGTGTGTAACTGCTCGGCTAGCATTGTGAATCACCTTTATAACTTTACAGACGGCTTCCCTACACGTAAACACGCACCACAAGACACATATATGTGCCTGGCCAGTATCGCTAATCTTTATGAAATGCTATTTGATTTTAATAAACCTTATTGACATATAATAATATTTATCTTATCGTAAAAAGTGCTCCATCAATTTAAAAAATCTTCTAACAACGATGCTAGTCATAGGCCTCTAACTGGCCAAAACAACGACAATAACACCGATGGTAGTCATGGGCCTCTAACTGGTCAAAACAACGACAATAACAACGCTTTGTCAAGGCATTAATAACATAATAAGTAGATACCAATTGTCGACCAGGATGGAACTAAATGTATCGGCCAATCAAAAGACGGGATGGCCATAACAGGAACTATCTCGAAAAATGAAAATAAATAAATAAATAGGCAATGAAGTTTACATTATGTGGAACTATATTGAGTGAAAAAGCGTTACTATGGTAATTACCAATTTAAGTGTGTTATTATCTTATCAGAATGGAACATACACGTTTGCATTTATCTGCTTATTAGCGCACTATGAAATATCAAAACAGTTGAAATTTGTTTAAGAAACTTTCCTCACCCTAAACATTGAAATAACAATAAAATCAATAGTATAACTGGTGAAAACAGAAATATTTTGGTATTACCGGTCGCTGGTTATAAATCAACTGTTTCTATGACAGTGTTCGTATTATTTTAATATTTCATTTACTGATTCAAAAAGAATTTATGTTTAAGAAAAAAGTGAAAAACAAAATGAAAAAAAAGCTTATATTTAAACATAGATAAATCTTATCTTATCTTTTATCATTGACTGAACAAAAACAGTTGCTTAAGTATTGACAAAAGTTTATCGACTGAACAAAAGAGAATATCTTATCGACTGAATAAAAAAGAAGCCTTACCCTAAACCTAACCCTATTTTTTATTGGTTGAACAAAAGATAGTAGCGCATTGACTGAACAAAAGACAATACCTTATTGACTGATCAACAGACAGTATTTTACTGGCTGAACAAAACATAGTAGCTTATTGACTAAACAAAAGATAGTAGATTATTGACTGAACAAAAGATAGTAGATTATTGACTGCACAAAAGACAATAGCTTATTGAAAGCTATCACTCAGTCATAGCTTGACAAAGGGATCAGTCGGTCTTGAAATTTTGCGACACGTTTAATACGTACATTGTGGAGAAAGTAAAACTTTGATATCGACCTACTGATCAAATTTAAGAAAGATCTCTCAAGTTCTTCCTGAGAAATAGCACTAACAAACTTCACTGTCAAAATTAAAGATAGCCACTTGTTGACCTTTTTGTTTAACCAAACAATCTCGAAAGAAAACATAAACAACCACAGACCAAGGGGAACCTTAAATTTGAGAAAGATCCCTCTAGTACTTCCTGAGAAATAGCAGTGTCAAATTCCAAGATGCCACTTTGTTTATCTGATCAACCTCAAAAGAAAACATGAACAACAACAGACAAAGGGGAACCTACATAAAAAAAAGAGAAATAGCACTAACAAACCTTTTTCAGAAATGAATCGATCGTTTTCTGAAGCGTGTAGAACTATGATCTTTATCGGAAATATTTCTGGTTTTCTGGTGATGAACAAAATTAAGGATTTACACCTCTGAGAAGTCAAACATTTCCTGTTTTAAACTTATTTTCTTATATGCATTTTTTGAAAAAGGAGTTAATGGCATAGTAAAATGCAAAAAAATAATAAATGTCCGTGTGTTCGTTTTTTTAATTTGCTATGATGGGTCAAAGATACCAATTTAACATAATATGTGATTTTAGATGATTTTTTTAGTTTTAACCATTTGCAGAACATACACTTTCTTCCAAGTGTGTAATCAGATATGTATGAATGTTTTTAGAATTAATAAAAATAGTCTTTTCTTTCAAATTATCAAAGTAAAATTTCTTAAGATTATTTTTTGTTATCTCAGAAAAGCAATTTCAGTTACCCCTACACCCTATAATTTAATGAAAAAATACTATTTTTTTCATCAATTTTTGCATATAAAAAAATCTGTAATATTTAACTTTCGACTCATCAGTTACAAAGTAACAAAAGTGCAATATTTACAGTGCATAATACAAAATAACATTTTATAACATTACACAGCATAACACACACATTCACTTCACCATGACACACAAAAACAGTATCATAGAAGCTGTTTATAATAATTGGATTCTTCTCGAATTTGCAAATTATATATATTTCCCTAAGTTCGTTATTTCTTTTGGTATTTTTCACACTCAGTAGACATATCGATTTAAACATGCTTGGCCTTTTAATCTCATCAGTTTTCAAAAAAAAAATGCTCGTAAACTAGAATAACGTGGGCATTTAAGAATGAAATAAAACTCATCTTCAACATCATCTAAATTTAGTGCAACCGATTGATAAAGTCAAATAAATACAATATAAAAGCTAAAAGAAATATTTACACAATTATATAAAGAATAAAAGCAATCGTCTTTGGCATATTGCGATATAATTTAGGAATTTCAAATCAGAACTGAAAATGATGAAGTGAAAGCAAATGCTTCAAAAAGGTAAAAAAAAATCCTGCATCAAATATGGCATCCATTATGGGTTCTCTCGTCTTTTCCAGAAAAAAGGATGTCGGTAATAAACGATTTAAGATAAAGCGACCATGTTCGTTATCATCATAAAAGATGTATTTAACACACACACAGGCGATTGTACCTTGTAAATTTAGTAATAGATAAAGTAGTATTAGATACAGAAGTAATAGATACAGCAGTAATAGATACAGTAGTAATAGAAACAGTAGTATTAGATACAGTAGTAATAGATACAGTAGTAATAGATACAGTAGTTATATATACAGTAGTATCAGATACAGAAGTATTAGATAGGGTAGTAATAGATACAGCAGTAATAGATACAGCAGTATTAGATACAGTAGTATTAGATACAGTAGTAATAGATACAGTAGTATTAGACACAGTAGTATTAGATACAGTAGTAATAGATACAGCAGTATTAGAAACAGCAGTCATAGATACAGTAGTATTAGATACAGTAGTAATAGATACAGCAGTATTATAAACAGCAGTCATAGATACATTAGTATTAGATACAGTAGTAATGTAGTAATAGATACTACTGTATCTATTACTAATGTATCTAATACTACTGTGTCTAATACTACTGTATCTATGACTGCTGTTTATAATACTGCTGTATCTATTACTACCGTATCTAATACTACTGTGTCTAATACAGTAGTAATAGATACAGTAGTATTAGATACAGCAGTATTAGAAACAGCAGTAATAGATACAGTAGTAATATATACAGTAGTAATAGATACAGTAGAAATAGAAACAGTAGTATTAGATACAGTAGTAATAGGTAAAGCAGTATTAGATACAGTAGTATTAGATTCAGCAGTATTAGATACAGCAGTAATAGATACAGTAGTAATATAAACAGTAGTATTAGATACAGTAGTAATAGATACAGTAGTAATAGAAACAGTAGTATTAGATACAGCAGTAATAGATACAGTAGTATTAGACACAGTAGTATTAGATACAGTAGTATTAGATAAAGTAGTAATAGATACAGTAGTAAAAGATACAGTAGTAATAGATTCTGTAGTAATAGATACAGCAGGATTAGATACAGTGGTTTTGTATACAGTAGTATTAGATACCGTAGTAATAGAAACAGTAGTATTAAATACAGTAGTAATAGATACTGCTGTATCTATTACTGCTGTATCTAATACTACTGTTTATATTACTACTGTAGTAATAGATACAGTAGTAATAGATACAGTAGTAATAAATACAGTAGTATTAGATTCAGCAGTATTAGATACAGTAGTAATAGATACAGTAGTAATAGATACAGTAGTAATAGAAACAGTAGTATTAAATACAGTAGTATTAGATACAGTAGTAATAGAAACAGTAGTATTAAATACAGTAGTATTAGATACAGTAGTAATAGATACAGTAGTATTAGATACAGTAGTATTAGATACAGTAGTAATAGATACAATAGTAATAGATACAGCAGTAATAGATACAGCAGTAATAGATACAGTAGTATTAGATACAGCAGTATTAGATACAGTGGTTTTGTATACAGTAGTATTAAATACAATACAGTAGTAATAGATACAGCAGTATTCAGTAGTAATAGATACAGTAGTATTAACTACAGTAGTAATAGATACAATAGTAATAGAAACAGTAGTATTAGATTCAGCAGTATTAGATACAGTAGTAATAGATACAGTAGTAATATATACAGTAGTAATAGATACAGTAGTAATAGAAACAGTAGTATTAGATACAGTAGTAATAGATACAGCAGTATTAGATACAGTGGTTTTGTATACAGTAGTATTAAATACAGTAGTAATAGATACAGTAGTAATAGATACAGTAGTAATAAATACAGTAGTAATAGATACAATAGTATTAGATACAGCAGTATTAGATTCAGTAGTATTAAATACAGTAGTATTAGATACAGTAGTATTGGATACAGTAGTATTAGATTCAGTAGTATTAGATACAGTAGTAATAGATACAGTAGTAATAGAAACAGTAGTAATAGAAACAGTAGTATTAGATACAGTAGTAATAGATACAGTAGTAATAGATACAGTAGTAATAGAAACAGTAGTATAAAATATATAGAAATATAAAACATTGAAATAACTTTTATAAAAATGAATAAAAAAACAAACCAAATAAAGTATCAAAGGACTCAGAGGCCGTGTATGAATTATCGGTACGAAAAGACAACAGCAAGAATCAATGAGACTAATACAAAACAGATAAAATAATAAATAACCATGAACAAAAGGTAAAGTATTGAACGCCCCATAAGGCTAAGTGTAAAGATTATTTCGTTTCTTTAATTTTACACACAGTTCGAGCAAGTTCACAAATGTACAATCAGAAACAGGATATGGACACAGGCTAAGAGCTTATAATAATCCACTTCCTTCAAAAGGAAATTACAATACTGAGACGGACAGCATGTTAACGTTACGTTGTCAACAGATTTTCAATCGGGTTTTAATAATAATTGTATAAGTTAAATACCAATACTGAGTCGTTGTGAGCCTACTATTCCGTCTTTGCGTATTGCAGAGTTATCTTCTCTTGAGAGAAGGTATTGATTGTTACGTCATTTGTTTGTGTGAGAAAATTACGTCGTTTTCTCAAAAATTGATGACGTTACTCTCACAAACAAGTGACGTAACAATCAATACCTGCTCCCAAGTGAAGATAACTCTGCAATACGCAAAGACGGAACACAGGGGAGGGAGGTGTGGGGGGACTGGGGAGGGGTGAGTGTACAGGGTGTTGCCAGAGACAAAAGGTTAAACAACGACAGATACTAAATCATATTTAAACACTTCCAGTTCACAAATCATATCAAGAAGCATTTTCAAAAGACAAAAACTAATACTAATTCATATTTAAATACTTAAAATTTACAAATAATATCAGGAAGTAGTTTCAAAAGCAAAATGCAGGTACTAATTCTTATGTAAGCACTTCAGATTCACAAATCATATTATAAAGCATTTTCAAAAACAACTCGTGTACACGTGCATTTTCATAATTTAAGAGATGTAACAGGTATATCATCACACACGTTTTGTTGTTATGATAAATCATTGAACACAGATGAACAGGTCATACTTTTCTGCAGGAGAGAGATTTTCATCTCCAAATAATAGCAAATGTGTAGTGAGGTCATAATTTACTATCGGGTTGAGTTAACCACTAAGTTTGATGGGAGTTACTTCCCTTTATCCATAAAAAAACATAATGTACTGTGTGTGGAAAGGTAACTACATTGTATGTATTTAGATGATAGATAGATATTGATGGAAGAATAAAAGGGCAGATAGATTTGTCTGTGTGGGCGTGATGGTTGGAGGGAGATGTTGAGATGGATGAATGGATGCTAGTAGCCTAATTGTTTTGTTACTGATGTCTTGTGCATCATTCTTTTGTATAAAGGGTTTGACAATTTTACAATTTAATTGTTCGCGCTTTCGGCTATCGCTAAATGTTGCAGATATAGCAGACAATAACACTGATGACTTTCTGCACTCAATATCTGCTTAACCAGGTACCTTCTCCCTGCTTCGGGAAATCAATCAAACCAGATATCCTTAAGTATCTATGATCAGCTCCATAGGACACCAATAGAGTTCTATTTTGATAACGGATATATTATATATATATGGGAAAATTATATTTACAAATACTTGTAAGATACCACCAACAATATAATGCCAAAACACTCTTTAATATTAATTCGACCTGCCATTTACTCTACATCCCTGTATAAAACCAACACCTATCTACGAGTGAAAGCCCAGTATATATTTGAAACACAATCACATTCAATGACGAACATAACAACGGATTTGAAATCTGAAACGAAAATTGTATCCTTCCTCGTTGATAAAGAAATTCATGGGCATTACAGAACTCACAACAGCCCGTCTCAGGTCATTGCAAGTTAAGCTTCATTTACGACATAGGTGCTGGATAGCCATATGGCCTTGGTTGTCCAAACGTTACTTAACTTTAACCAGTGGTTAGTGAAAAGTACATGATTCGTCGGTACAGAGCGAAACCGCTACTACACCATGTACATTGTGTTCAAAACACATGTCGTGTCAGATATCGATACTGTATACCACACAAGACATGTTGTATCATCAAAGTCTGAGCCAGGCTGATGGACACGCCCCCTTCTACTGACACACTTCACCAACGATTTTTTTCTCGTGCCACAGTGATTTTTGCCTCGCTCACCTCGGCTCCGACTTATGACATATTTGACTAGCCTTGAAAAAAAGTGTAGTTTTAGATCCTCTGTCTCTCAAACCACATTAAATGACATCCCTGCAGGTCTGGGATCGAAAAAAGAGTACACCTGCTGTTACCCACTGCATGATCCTAAGAGGCGACTTTTGTGGGGAACCTCCCTGCAGAATTTGGGATTTGTTTTGTGCCCTATATTTGGGGACAATAAAGCGACCAAAATAAATCGGCTGTAGCACCCATTGCAATGTCTGAGGTATTCGTTTTTGCTAGCGCCTTGCTTGGCAAAACCTCAATTTTGGCTTTAATGTTGAACCTGGGGAGCATACAGCCGGAGCTGCCATTTCGGCGCTAACAGCTAACATTCAACAATTCTAGCAATGCCCAACCACGTACTCATTTACAGCTGAGTAGACTGGAACAAGCGGAGTAAAGTATCCTGCTCAAAGATACAACACAGTGTCGTGCCGTGACTGGAACCCGCAATCCTTCAGTGACGGTCCGGCGTCCTACCACTAGACTACCGTGTCTCTTAAATGACCTTAGCTGTTGATAGGACAGTAAACCCGGATAGCCTAACCATTAAATGAACCAAATAGTTCCACTTTAGACGGGGACGAATCATATATCATCTAGTATTGAAAGGCAAACAATCCCTAAACAAAATATATTTCATCTTATACTTTGATCTTGTTGAAGTATTACTGATAATGAATAAATGGATATGTATATATATATATATATATATATATATATAAATGTCCCTGCTGAGCGTCGAACCCATTACCTCTAATTTTTGGGGATGTCGTCTTAACTACGCAATATTCGACAATAAATGAGTGCTATAGTTTCCATTGACAATATCGTAGCACAGGAAGTCGTGAGTACTTGTTACCCCTTTTTTCACACAAGATAATAGCGCGAAAATTACCCCGGAACAGTAATATATGATAGAATTTTTCACTTCCCGCTTCAAAAAATAAACTACATGAATCTCCGCACAGACCGTGCTAACTAACGGCTTATCGCTAGGTACTGACAGGTTCTTATTATGAGACCATCACGTAGTTTAAAACAGTGAAATTTTATGGTTGTATTTTACTTAAAGCTGGCAGATAAAGCATTAAAATTACAAATGATATAACATTATTTACATAAAACTCTTTCAATTTTGTCTTATAAACCACAGAATATTTAAATAAACTGGCGATTTGTTCACTTCAGTGACAATTATTCATAAACATTCCTGTTGAGTTTTTAAACCGCTATGAGAGACAAAAAGAAGTTCTCGATACACACGCTTATGTACGCTTCTCATTCCTGGAATACTCCTTACCAAACCGATCTGGGTAGTCGGTGTTAATCGATACTTCCTTATGCAAATCGCTGGACAAAAGACTGTCACTATAACTGGAATCAGTGAGTGAACACCAATCTGTACATTCTGTTAAGTGTCTCCCTTTTCTGGCTATTTATAACATGACGAGCATACCAAATAACCTAAACAAAATGGAAGAACAATAATGAAATTCGGGCTGTATATATACCGAATACTTTATTTTTGAGACTTTTTACTTGTTGAATATACTGTGAATCTGAGGTCAATATTATGTCTTTGGTCAATCTGAGAACATATTCACAAAGTAAAACAATTTCATATCAACTAAATAACAAAACGTTAGGGTATTTCCGGTGTAAGTGAGTATTAGGAAGTCAAATCTCGGGAGAGATACGGTATTTCCAATTACTATGTATTGGATTTGATAATAGGCGGATCTCGGCAGAATCTGACGATTATGGCATATTATTTCATATTAGGATACAGGTCTATCAACCAATAAGAATCAGTTTATTTATAAGTTATCTACTGAACTCCAACTCTGACTTGTAATACTGATCGCTAGAATTAAAAGCTAAGGAACCAATAAGTAAACATTTTGGTTTGTCGATGCAGAAAGAAAAACAACGTGTACTTAATATTGCACCATATTGCCATTTTGTTTACTTAGGACTCATTTGTGGTAATGAAAAGTATGAAAAGTCATGTTCTAGTATTTCAACACGTGCAGAAATACAGCAAAAGATGAAAGCTACCTATAACAACCTTTCACAACATTACAAACCATCTTTTCTAAAAATAACATTTTATGTAAATAAACCTTCAGTATATGGGATCTTGAAAACGAAATAATATTGCGTCATATAATACAAACCGCTCACTCAGTCATAGCTTGACAAAGGGACTAGGCGGTACGTACATCGTTTGTTTAGAAAATAAAACTTTTATATCACATATTTCCAAATGAGAATCATATTGAAGATATAAGATTGCGTCATAATGCGAAACCTCTCACCCTTACTTTCATTTGAAACCAATAGGGAAATATCTTACAAACGAACTGCTCATTGTCCCCTCAGTTTTAGGAGGTATAGATTTTCCATTATTTATATATATCAGTTTTAATATAAACATTATAATTGAAGCATACGTCATTCAATTATGGAGAGTTGTTCCCACGGGTTTTCGTCATAGGATAACTTTGGTATACAGACGTAGACCACACAAGGATATAAACCCGTGCTTTTACAGTAACAGAATGGTCATTCTCCCAGATAATTCTGTATTCTTATATATGCATAGTGCTTGTGCTCGTTTTACCAGATATGTATATATATATATATATATATATATATATATATTACATGGCCATTAAATGTAAAAATCGACCATATTATATATCAATAGATTTCTAATAATATATTTGTTATCATATAATATTTCATCTTTTCTGATTCCATTATAACGATAAAACAACGTCAGATTTATACAAATACATTTATTACGCATATTTAATCATTTGAAAATGTGTGAATCATTTGAGTTCCAATCTTAAATTGGGATATTTTTCTAAACGATATGTTTCAATTCTTTAAAAACCAAACCCAAAACTGGGTGGTTTTTTTTTATCTGTAGGGTCGGAGGTAAAATATGATTTGGGTATTTTCACGCGATATGCTGGTATTTGATTTTCTGTTCAGGTTTTCGAATGAGCCGGGGTATGTGGGCAGTGAGTAAACGCGACCATTGTTAGAGAACTATCAAAAAGTCGGATTTAGGGTCGAACGGGGAGCCTCAGTTCCTGGAATCAGCAGACCAGGGACACACACAAAGCCCATCATAGCTTCAGACTTACGTGTAACTTCTCTCCATTACCATAAGGACATATCTGGTAAACATATAGCATTTCCGTAATTAAATGATAATAAATTATCTTTACTATTATCAGTTAATTTTTGTCACAATTGGTCGGTTTTGGATCTTTGTATAAAATATTATGCAACTCGTAAACTTTTAGTTATTTTCAGTATTATTTGCAATAATGAAAATCGTTCTCTTCGATTGTATAAATGTATAGTAGTAAATAACTAATAAATATTCTTCGGTTCGGTTCATGGTTTTCTATTGAGTTTTTTTTTTTAAATAAAATTGCGATACTTTAAGAGATTGTGCTGACAGCCATGGTTTGAAAGCAGTTCATGTTGAGTGAAACATGATTTTCGAATTTATTTTGAGACGACCCCTCGAACGCACACATCCGGAAATTGCCACCATTTAGTTAACAGCGCTATACTATCAATGTGCTTCACGTTGGTAAAGCGAGATACCTGTTACTTTGCTTGTAGTCGTATGCTGTCAACAAAATCTTTTCTTAGAGTAAGTAATCACTCTCCTGCAATTTTTCTTTTCGTTCATTGTAAATGAATAATGAAGTGTTTTGTATTTATATACATGGTAATTAAAGTATTGATACTGCTGTAATTTCTCTGCTATGCATCATGGGTAATAACGGACCCTTTTCTGTCAATGGCAATAGCTGTGTTCACGATTGTGGTAAGTGACTCAGTTCTATATTTAATCAAGGGTATTTCCATGTTACTTTATATACAAATAGTCTATAAATAAAACCTCTGAAATCAAAAATTTCTATTTATAACCAATGGGAAAACCATTAATATATTACTATAAATAAGCACATATTTCTTACTGAAAACAGAACTGGGTTTTTGATATATATATGAGGCAAAGAAGTAATTCCAATAGTGTGAATATTAGTTAAGGTGTGTATGTGTATTACGTCATCTTATACTAAAGCTGGGAGTATTTATAGCGATTACTATATACGTACGTTGGAGTTTGCTAAGCGACAGAAGAAACCACAACACAGATATGCTGTTTACAATACCAATACAAAAGTGATACTTATACGAAGGTATCAAGTTATATATATATATATCTTTGAAGAATATACTTTCATGACGAATTAAATATGCTGTATTGACAGCTACGTGGTAACGTGATCCCTATAGGATCTGCTTTTATTATCACCTTTCATGATAGTAGAATGCAGGAAAAGTTAAGGCGATTGAAAACATTCTTTGCAACTGAATTCAGCAAGAGACCAACAGTAAAATAGAAAGCACAGGATAACATCAATATACTGGGACAAAACTTGAACTCAGTGTCGAAACGAAAAGACAAGGACAGAGAATTTGAAGACACAAAATCAAAATAATGCAGTTTAATCTCATCTCAACCTATAAGAGAGAAACATTAAATAAAGTAATGAAAACAAAGCATGTCACGGCATTTATATTAAAACAATCACGTGACGCATGTGGTAATATTTGAAAACAGAAAGGCTTTTTGGTGCCACAGTTAGCAATCCACGCCCATGTTGCGAGATTATCCTCGTCTTGTCGCAAAAGCCTATTTTTGTTTATTTTACTTGAAGAAGATAACCAAAAATTCCATGTAACAAATTTAATTATATAGTTTTTTACAGTAAAAATATCATCAACTGCACCTTTCATCACATATGTGACCGATGTGATAAGTTTTGTCACTTACATTTATCATGTGACTAAGATATATATTTGTTGTTGATAATTCCGACACAATACATTAATAGTTATAGATGAGACAGCATATGGAGCCAAAATTAGAATGTCCTTTCCAGTAGGCATCGGGTGATTTAAAGAATGTTATCTATCATTGCAAAAAACCAAAATACACCAAACCGAAAAACACAACCAATGGCAAACCTTAATTCAGTCTAGAAACAGAAGGAACAAAGGAGCTAGACAAACCCACCCTTATAATTCCTTAACTAAATGACCTGGAAGGTTGCAGCATTTCCTGAACCACATGGTGCATTATATGATGTGGGACCCAGGAAAGTTGGTCACCATGAATCTAGTCGTTATTGAATAAAACAATAATTGTGGTAGATTCTGAATTTTTACAATTGATATCAGGTAATGTTTTTTCGTCGTGGAATTGAAGATCTCTTATACAAAACCTACTCATTTTATAGGCGCACCCACCAGTAAAATCTACGAACATGCACTCTTATCAGGAGTGCTATAGTTTTCGTTTATCAAACGTTTCTCAATATTGTGAGACTGATCACCAAAATGATTTCTTAGATTCTTTGTCGTTCATAAACAGATTCAACCAAATACTTAGAGATATACTTTCATTTAACACAAGATCTGTGCAGTCCACATTACTCTTTAGGAACTAAATGATTTCATTGTTTTCTGGCATATTGTGTTCCTACGGTATACATATATAAATTTGTAAAATATTCTTTACAGATGATACACTTAATAAAAATTCGAAAATTCGGGAACTGATGTGCGTCATCATAAAGATTTCATGGAAATTGCTGTAATATATTTACCCTCACTTCAGCATTTCTTCTAGTTTTCTACTTCCAGGAATTACAGTATAGACTCCTATTTTAAGAGTGAAGTTATTCATTATCAAATAACTTCCGGTCTACCCAATTCAACAAATGCGACAGAAAATTCATAAGCGACACAAAAGTATCCGATTAATAACAGAGAGCATATTTTCCAACTTTAATTAACAAAACGGATAGCGTTGAAAATTTAATAATAAAACAAATGTCAGATATTTGTAGAACAGTTCTCGTATATCCGTGAGTTCGAACGAGATTTCAAAGAAGAGATGATCTCAAAAGTTTTCTTCCTATTTCAACTTTACGTCCAAAGTACAATAAGAAAAAGAATGTTCGGTATCAGTAACTTAAGTACATGTTATTAGGATATTTCACACGATTGCCTTTCTTTTAACCTTGTTATCGAAATCCCCCCCCCTTTTTTAGACTTAAAGCAAGCAAAAGAAAAAGCAAAGAATGAAATTAAATTAAATGCGTAAAATGTAATTCAAATTCAAAATATAAAACCGTTAAAATCAGTTGCGTTTTGAAATATCACTAAAATGTTCATATCGTTGATAAGGTATAATTAAAGTAAAACTGCACTACACGTCTTTGAATGTTATTATAATTGTTATTATTACTATCAAATAATCTGTATATGATGGGTTGTGTACCATACAAGCTTAATTTTTTTCTGTAATGTAATAAAAGAAAAGCTTTTCCAAACAACGTTGATTTCTTATACAAGTGTGATGATTGTTTACCGGCATTTTTTGATACACGTGTTAAACAAAGAGATCTGCGAATCAAAATAGAAGTTAAGCGCGAATAGCTCGAAACAATCATTCCGAAGGAAAAATGCTTCTTGGTGTAACAAGTATTTGAACTGTTGCTGCCTAAAAAACTTACGTTATTAACAGGGTATCCTCGACTCGAACTATTTAGGAGAGAATCCATGCTGCTTATACGTCCGCCATTAAAAGGACACGTGATATAGAGATTACCGATTAAGCTTTTTTTTTTAATTTCTTAACATGTTTGAACATATTTATATGCTAATATGAAGTGAAACAGTAGAAAAGAGTTATTTGGCTTCATTGGGCAAATGTTGTTTTGATTATGTCTAAAACCATTGATTTTACACTTTCCTTCAGTCTTTATTTATTATATCATTAAAAGGTAACCATGTAACCAATCATAAAACGTTATACAAGTGGGAATTCCCAAAGGGTATCATAAACTTCCGTAAAATCCCTACGACGAAAGACGTGCTGTTGCAGAATCGTGAGTATACTCTTCCGTCAATTGACAATCTGAAAATCAAAACAAGTCCATTCTTGTTCAGATAAAATTGGGTCACATTCTAACAGTATAATCTACATAAATAACGGTGCACACTTATGTGACTCCTGTATGTAACCGAAAGTAGGTCAACGACGTACATAGAATACGATAACCTAAGAACATGTCATCTGTCGTATTTCAATCGCTGTTAACAAATTTATTTAAAAATTACCTATTTTACGCTAAAAAATGCATCATAAACATTTGGCAACTAAACCAACAAATAATATAGCATGCGCGTGTGTGTGTGTCTGTGATTCAGTTATCAGATATTTGACATTGATAACATGCGTAACTAGGACAGTTTCATGGCGACATATATTCACAGAATAAAACACGATGATGTTGTCTTTAATTTTCAAGTCTAAATATTCACAAAATGTGTTATGGCATGTGTTTATCTTAAACATATGATAAACATAATATGAAATTCATACCTATGCCGTCATTTTTTATGAAATAGTTAGTTCTGTTAGAAAAAGTTATGTAACGAGACTCTCTTTAAATATATTCAAGTGCTATATGACTATAAAGCAGTAAGGAAACTTAAGATTTTACCATTGACTGGGAAATGAAAAATAATTGTATTGTTGTTGCTGAATGTTATTCGAATGAAAAGTGAAAAAGTCTCAGTCCTTAACACCTTTATAACAATAAACATAATGCTTTGTACTTTATATATTATGTGTTTCCTCAACATGCAACATTTACCATAGTAACTATAATAATACATTAGTATCTATATATTGCTTTTACATATTTTAAAATATGATAGCATGTTATAACACATTGGAGTTAAAGTAATACCTTTACTAATGTACGTGCAATCATATATGTCAATTGAGTGCATACAACGCCACTCTTATAATAGTCAACAATGCTATATTCAAACAACCTAAACTTTAACGGATAAGTGTATCATTATCAATAAGAAAAATCACAAATACATCAACTATAATTATTACTAATAAATACTTCAATACTAATATAAAAACTGTACACATACAGTACATACAACCATAATAATCATGGATGAATACGTCAATAGGACTATTGTACACAGGAGTTTAACTTTCGCTTTTTCAAACTTTATTTCTTATTTACGGCGATTTCTTCATGACAGCAATCTTCACAGTAAAGGGCGAATTTTTGACTGGGAAAAATATTCCAGGTAAACAGTATACAATCTTAACACGTTCAGTACATACAACCATATGTGTGATAGATATAATATGTCAATTAATATCAATATAGATATGTTCATACATACAATCATAATAAGGATATATGTTAGTATAAAAATATGAAACCTTTATACTTACATTCACCCATAATCATGATATGTATAAATTCGAGCACATATATACAAAAAAAAATATGATTTATACAACGTCAGAGTCATTGTACTATCTTTACACATAAATATAATGTTTATAAAGCGCAGAGTGAATACGAAAACTCAGATATAACATGAAGTTTAAGTTTCACGCGCTTGGAGTTCATAGCTTCCAGTTTGCAGATTGTATTGACTATAATTGTCAACTGACATGAGCACAACCCTGACTTATTATCTACCATATACAAAATGTATCCTCTTACGACATCAAAACCTCCAACCGAACAGCAAATCACATCACCACGCACTTACCATCACATTGTTAGATCACCTAAGGACAAAAAGAAAGTAGTTTAATACTTTGAAATTAATCCTAAAATGACAACTATATGAAATGTTTTGTTTGTATAAGAAATATGCAATCATGTTGTAAAAGATTTGAGAAAATGATCATCTGGTATATACATTCAATGTTATAATTGCTACAAAGTTTAAAACAGTTCGGAATTAGTGAATTATCTCTAATCGTCACCCCTGCAATCTATTGAAATACTTGTTTGTATTGTTATCATTCATATACAGATAACTGTCTGCCGAAACAGTTGAACTGTATGGGGTTGCATCCGCGTTATCCGATTTGAACGGTACAGGTGGCACAGAAATATTCCACGATAAACGAAGGTACTGGACCAAAGTGTAGGCAGAGCTAAAAAAAGGCACAGTTTCGAAGTTTAGTGACAAATAAATAATAATATATCAAGAATAATGTCTCTCTTTCACGCGATCACTAAATCATATAACATATTCAAAAATAAAATTTGAACAATAATCAGCATTTTAATTTCGGTTTTGGCACGTTCGGAAAATTCGAGTCGTTTTCTTTCAGATTCCACTGGTTTGAAACGATTGAACTGGATAAGCGAAAGGGGCCTGTTTTGTTTCAATAGCAGACTTAAGCAATGCCATTTTAGCACTATCGGATGAGAATAACAAACAGTCTTGGATTGGAGCAAAGTTTTTACTAGAATTTTAGTTAATGTGTATGGTAATTGTAGTAGCTTCGCTGAGGTAAAGATTTTTTCTCTCTAATATTTGAAGACGAGTGACCACTCCATTTAAGTACTTTTGTAGAACTAAACAGCGATATGAATAAAAGCAAGTTGTTAAAACATAACAAGTGTGAAAGAAATTCGTTCCGCATATACTCCAGTCAAATGTTCTGTTTTGAGATACAGCTCCATTATGTAACTAATGTTGGCAGCGCTCATTCTTTTTTCAGGCAAAGCTCATCATGGCGATAATTACTATCTGTTACACGCAATCAACAGACGTGAATCAGCGAGGCGATGAACCAGTGACGTGACGATCCAGTAACGTGAACCAGTGGCGTGGACCAGTAACGTTTACCTAAGTATTATTGCAGTAATGTTTCACCTGAACCAAATGTAAAATTGACCACAATCACTGAACCACTGAAAAAGAGAATGAATACAATAAGATACATATGCAACAAACAATTATACTTCATATCTTTTCATCAATAAAGCCATATGTGAAAAAAGACATATAAACATTATGTAACACCAATCTAGTTAAGGTTAAAATAAAACTGACTTCATTCATGATTTCATATACTTTCGTTTTGAAATAGTTTTGTAAATGAATTTGTCAAGTTAGAGTTAATAAATAAGCACTTATTCAAGGTGAACTAACAGTTACTATTGTTGTTAACTTGTAGTAAAGTAATAATTACACCAATTAGAGTCACGAGGTTTCTTAAACTTAGCGAATTAGAATAAAAGCCTACACTAACATCATCGAAATGGCCAATACACATATGTTTACGTACTATACAACAGACAATCAATCTATCTATTTTTAATCATATAACATTTACATTGCGCCAATAGTGCCGTCATAAAAACCGATATTGACACTGTACGTGTGTATGTTGTTTAACCTACTGTAAATGCAGCTGTATGTCATCTCAAATTCATCAGTTGCCATTAGAATTCATATGTATGTTTTCTGACTGCATTTTCCCATAAGAAAATAGAAATAAAAATTGGAGTTCCATAATATCTTAAAATACATTTCAGTAGCGACCACTTGCGTGGGTTTTGCATACGTATCTAGCGGAAATTCCATATATGTTATATTTATGTGTGAGTGCATTTTTCATTGGTCGACAGAAATAATGATCATTTATTGTGTTCCTGAAAATTCCCAACAGTATGTCAGTTATCAAAATCATCTGAGTGTAAATTTCATTGGTCGACAGAAATATTCATATTGTCATTAGAAATATTCATATTGTCATTGTGTACTTGAAAACTCCCAACAGTAAGTCAGCTATCAAAATATGGTTGAAGATGAATTTCATTGGCTGACAGAAATAATGATTCTGTCATTGTGTACCAAGAAACACACAACAGTAGGTCAGTTATCAATTCAATAGTATGTGGAATATATTAATCTATGCATAACCATCGTTTATCTCTAATCATATCAATAAAAGTGCATATGGTGTTACTAGGTTTCCGATATGAACATAAAAATTGTGTTTGAGAGATCAATATAGTTACTTGCAAATCGTCATCATAAACGTGAATGTCATACCAACCGTTCTTACGATCCTTTGTTTACTTTATCCATTGTAGCATTGTCGTCCATCCCGTCATCTACAAACAACTTATTTAACATAGATTAATATCTTTACAAAGAATCCTTTCTACGTAACAAATAACAAGTAAAATGATTTTTTCATGAAAACCCGAAATATTTCTCATATTGAATTTTCAAAGAAGAATATACTCGGTCGTTCTTTATCAGTTGTATTTACACCTTACTTTCTTATAATTCATAAAGCAAATAAAAAGTGGTTGATTCCCAACACCAAAATACATATAGCTGATGTGTGTAACAGTAGGGTAACTGGTAAATAGACTGCATTACAACGGATATCAGTTAGAAAAATCTTACGAAAGAACTGGAAAGTCAATTGTTGAATACTGTCAAACTAACAGCGGAACTCGGTTACTGAAAACATTACATGTATATACATATGCATGTTGCAAATCAGTCGGTTCAAGCACGTGTGAACTCGTGTGTGCACAATAGTTCAATACATATGATAGAGCTAATCATTGTAGTTAACAAATAATTCTTATATGATGTTACATATGTTAGCAATGGGAAAGAAATTTGATATGTTTGTAGGCACGAATCCTTTCCAATGCCTGTTTGGAGATGACGGTTTAAGTAAATGTCATTTCCATATTAACGTTGTCCAATTTCATCCTTTCTTCAGACATAACAGCTCCTCCCGACATGTGACTCTGCTATCCAGTAGACCGAAACAAAAGAAATGAACCAGTGACGTGATGACCCAGTGGGCGTGATTCGTACTAGTAACGAAAAGAACTGGTGACATGAACGCGTCAGTGACGTGAACCAGTGGCGTGAACCAGTAACGTATACCTGCGTACTAGTAATGTTTCACCCGATACCAAATGTAAAATTCACCCTAATCGTTGCCTGGAATGGAAATAAAAATAAGAAGATTTTTTAAGTAATAAACAAACTTACATCAATATAACTTATCATGTTAACATTACCTTAAAATATCTAGTTACACCCAAAAGTCGTCTTCATTCATTCATTTGGCTCAACTTTTGATTTTTAATAATTCTCTAAATTCATCTGTCTTCTAAGGATAAATAAATAATTATGTATATATATCAAAACGAGCAATTACTGCTGTTGTTAATTAGTAGATTAGATAATTACGCTAATTAGTGCCACGAGGTTCTTTCACTTTTGTGATATATGTAAATAGAAATCTCAGACTTAACTAACATGAAATGGTGTATACACACATATTGATTGACACTACACCTACAATCATTGAGCCTACGTTTAAACCCATTACATAGTGCTGTCATAACATTCAAGGTTACTGTGTCCATGTGCTCATTATTTTAACCTACCTTGCAGCGCAGCTGTACGTAATCTAAAGCTACCGTCGGTTATTGTAGGTTTTGTCCAATAATAGCAAAGTTTCATAATTTCTTAAAATAAATTTCAACAGCAACCAATTACGTATGTGATATATTCGTTTATAGCGGAAGTTCCATATATTTATATATGTATTAATATATATTTCATCGGTCGACAAAAATAGCCATCTTGGAAATTTCCAACTGTATGTCAGTTATCAAAATGATTTGAGGATGAATTTCATTGGTCGACAAAAGTAATTATTTTACCAGTTTATTTGTACAAGAACAGTTAACAGTATGCCAGTCATAAAAAAGTTGAGCATAAATTTCCTTGTTCGACAGAAAAAGTCATTCTGTCACTGTAATATTGATTGAAACACTCAACAGTATCTCAGCAATAAAAAAAGTCGAGGATGAATTTCATTGGTCGACAGAAATAACAAGTGTGTCATTGTATCTTGGAAATACTCAACAGTGTGTGGAATACGTTGGTTTTTGAATATCCATGGTTTATAACTTTAATTACACCAAAATATGGACAAAAATGAATATGGAATTATTAAGCTTTTTATAGCAACATCATTCTACATTTAAAAGATATAATTTCTTTACATTGAACATACTAGCAAATCATAAATATAGATATGTCCATATATTCTTTGTGTATTTGATCCATTCGAGTAACAGCACTTTTCACTTTGTCACCGACACAGAGGCCTGTGCTATATTCCTACATAAATAACTAGAGAGACTCTTTCACTTAAATGACTCGTTATATGAAAACCCATATTATTACCAAGTTTGAATTTTCAAGGAAGAATTTAGTCAATTAATTATCCTACATCAGTTTTCTTCACATCTTAACATATGATAAATCACATACCTAATAACATGTGGTTGATGCCCAACTCCGAAAGAAACATAGTTAATATATATGTTTCAGTAGGTTAACCGACTACATGACAGCAAAATTCTCGTTTATATTTAAAATGAATAAGGAAACCCTAACAAATAGAACCAGATCGTACTCACCTGGAAAGTCGATGGATCAAATACTGTTAGACGAGCAGCAAAATTAGGTTACATACCTATTACATTACTATCTTTTAAAGTGTTGTAAATCCATAGATTATAAGACAAACGTTATATGACGATTCTATAGTTTATAAGACAATCGTCATATGACGATTCTGTGAATAGACACTAAAAACAGGTTTGGGTATTTCCAAAAAGACGCGCCGTTCTAAAATTAGAATACACCTGTTTTTCATTCACAACTCTGATTGGAGGAGAAACGTCATATACCATTATAACAAAAGGGAATAAGTGTTACAGGACATAATGGACTATGATATCCTTAGATTTAGCGCGATTCTAATTTGACTTGAGCGACGAATTGGCTTATAGATGTAAAATGGCATATAATAAAAAATATTGCAGTATTTAAAAACTACAATATTTCCGAGGAATGCTGGTTTATAAACATGGTAGCATAGCCTTTCATGGTGAGCTCAGGTTTAATTCGATAAATGTAAAGACAGAATGCAAATGTTATAACAAACAGGAACTACAAGTCAAAAATAGATTCGTATGATTTAACATTCCATGCAGCTTTAAATATAACTTAATAACTTTAAACCCCTCACATATCGAGTAATAACATAAATATAGTTTATCGTACGGTTGTTTTATAAACACACCAGTTTTCATTTGAAATTGTGTGAAAGAAATATAGACACATAGCTAAATAGTCCGTAGCATACTAACTAGAAGGAACGTGCTTTATTGTAGGAGTATCTGTGTTAAACAGCACGAACATTAACAGCACTTACGTAGAACAGTGTTTTCTGTTTTCCCAAAGACTGATTTAAGAACTAGGGTAAAAAATTACCCTATTAGTTTAAAAGAGTTATTATCTATAAGCTTCATTTCAAGGAAACTTTTAGTATATATCATTAACAGATATTATAGAAAACTGTATGACTAATGCTTGTATGAATACAAACTAGTATAGTATGTAAAATATGTCTTAAGAGGCTCTGATACTTCATTTATAGCTTTAATCTATAATGCGTTATTATAGGTAGTGAAACTAAGCTAAATTCAAAGTGTAAAATGCTATAAAATGCCTTAAAACATTACAAGAGTAAAATATATATATATATAGTTATAAGAAATTTCAAACAATCACATCATCCACTAACAATGGAAGAGCAGAAAAAGTTCGTGAAATCCAATATATAATATTACAACATAAAATAATATGAGGAATTGTTAAAATAGCAAATACTTGTGTAACGACTCCCGTTTCAGACAGAAATACACACGTTTAATGAAATTTTATTTTATGAAAAATATTATAATAAATGAATATAAAGATAATATGATAAAATAAATAGAAAAAAAAACAATGATTTCAATATATTTTAATTATAAAATGGACATAAAAATAATATTATAAAAATAACATAATGAAAAAAGAAATTATTTCATTATTGATTATTTTTAATATTTTAGTTAAATGTAAAACAATTAATGTTAGCTACCACCAGATTAATAATTACAGTACCCAGAAAAGTACATATGCATTAAAATGTGATGACAGATGTCAGTATAGACTAATGTAAGACAAACAGTGAAAAGATCAATAACGTAAACCTTTATAGAAATTATATTTTCTTACATTACTTTGCCTTAACATATATAGATATAAGTAGAATTCGGTACAAACTGTTCAAACGTCCCCCTCCTTACAATCCTGTACGTATATCCCTTTGCGTGTAATATACTGTAGTATACTTATCAACACAATCGCCTACGCAGACAGACATTTTAAACATCTAGTGTTAATAAAGAGATCATCAAAACCGTCCTATACGTGGAGGCAACATTTTTGTAAATAATATATTTATTTTATCTCAAATGAAAGAACCATGTAAGTTCTTAATGAAAATTTTCACACAAATTAGTAATAGATGAAAATTTTCATTGCGAACTATTAACACTGCGCATGCGTCAATTTTTTCTAACAATAGAACATGTATGACTAAATACACCTATATGCGGGGTGTTTGCGTAATAAACTTACAAGGAAGCGTAAGACATATATATCTGCGCAATAGAATGGATATGGAAAAAGAATGACGAATTATTACTATAGGTTATGCAAGATCATGAGTAATATAAATGTAAATCGAAACCGAAAGTTGAATGTACAGATACCAATAGGATTTTTACAAAGTCAAGTATATTTAGGGACAATGGTCATGCTTCAGTTCCCAGGAAAATGTATTGATAATTCGTGTAATATGTGACAAAATCTTGGTTACAGTCACCTGTAAACAAATTATTATGATCAAAATCATGACCAGAATATTAGCAGCTACAGATATACTGTATTTAGTTGTATGGTTAAATACATTAGAAGTCAGAACTCCCGACTTTGCAATGTCTTCAACCTGTTTCCACGGTAGGGAAGTCATTTCAAATAGCTATACCTGTATCATGATAAAGTAAAAAAAAATATAAAATAAAGCGTTACCAACGAAAGACAATTTGGAATCAGTTTCAAGATTATGTTTGGAATCTATCCTGATATGTAGGGTACATTATTTGACATTTTCGGGGTTTAGATCAACACTTGACAACACCTCTCCCCCCAATGATGCTATATAATTAATTAATAATGGAAGGTTCTCGAAGTCTGAAATTAATTACATTTTACTTTCACAATGGAAATTAACCACGTCAGGTTGTCTGGTTAGTAATAAAAAAAGTTTGATATCGTTGGGAAGATGGACGATATCCACGAGAAATATGATTTCCTAACGTAGGCATGCACATTTTCGAATGAATATCATTTCAAATATTTTCCATTTGATGTTTAGAAAATTTACTCAAGTCTGTTCCATTTAAGGGTATAGTTTTCTTGAAGTTACCAACAGGGGGAAAATGCAATGGGGATGAAATGTCGGGAGCGATAAAAGAATATATACCTTTATCAAATTAGATTTAATAACATTTATTTAATATGGTACAGTCATACAAGTGAAAAGTGTACCAATATCATAGACGTGTTAGAGTCATTTTAATACTAGATTCGTGTGAGGCCCATTTATATATAGCAGCTGTATTGTTCACATTGCAATTCAGGTTACCAACAATCGTTACTAGTAAGGTTGGTCTCATAGTTTTTTTCTTCCTTGATTTTTTTTTTTTTTTGAAAATTCACATTGTCATTACATAGTCAGTCCCAAAGCCGTAACCGTAATGCGGTTTACTTGAGAGAAAAAAAAGAAATTACTGATGAACTGCTTTTGCAGCCAAAAAATAAATATATGAACACTTTATGAAGGGCTTTATGCGTCTTTTTTTTTCTTATCTTGGAAAAGTTCGGCATAGATTTTCAATATATCAGTACCAATAATAAAAGCGCTCCCTTGTTTGATATTTCCGGTGATTATTGTACATTAAAAAACTGTTACGGTTATGTAAATAAATTAAGTTTTTCCAATATACACATTTGATAAAATATTACCAGAGATAAAAACAAAGGGTATATGGTTAAGGGAATCTTTAGGAAAAGGGATAAAAATTACTTCAGAAATAGTAAGGGCGTGTTTAACCGCAATCAATAATTAATACAGGAATGACATACAGACATTTTTAACTGCCAAATGTATCATGAATGCGATCAGAAACAATTGACAAGACGATATTTCTTATATAAGTGTTTCTGCGGAATTATAAAAGGTGACTTTCATTCAGAGAAATATTATAATTATTCAGTCTGCCCGATGTATCCTAGTGTAAAATGGTTCGAATGTGATGCACAGCACCACAGAATCCTTGGCTCTTATTCACGAAACCGTTCTTAAGCTCAAGCATTGATTTTGTGCTCAATTGTTTATAAATTAAAAATATTTTGTCAATGATTTGGAAACCTTTTGAAGAGACTTAAAGGTGATGCTGCTTTCAATGTTACATTTGACCTTTTGGTCGTTTTACAGTTACAAGAAAGTTGGATTGAGAACAGAATCCATGCTTGAGCATGAGAACGGCCGGTTTAATGAGAACGGCCGCTGGTGTTGATCACATAACACGTTATGAAGTCATCAATTATTCTGGCACCTTTTTTCTATTCTATTTTATGACCATGACAAAGCAATTATAACGTTGAATGACACGTATTTCTATAAAGGAAAATAGTACAAACTACGAGTTGGTCCAATAAACATATTCTAGACTTTCGTAAAGATCACATGGGTGGCTCTTCCCAGTGACTTACTTGACTATTAGCTCCTTTATATCAGTTAACTGCATTCATATGGCAGACATCACTCATCTAGCCTGAAATACCTGACTATCAGCTGCCCCATAAAAATAGCAAATAAGGGGAAGAAAGTTAAGCATATTTTCTTTCGCCGAAACCAAACACCTCGTATGTTGGCGCACCGTGAGTTGTTGGATGTGGTAACAGCTTGGGGAGAAATTTGGCAAAATTGCAAACTGCCCGTTTAACTCCGAAAGGGAATGAGTCCCGTCTAGTTACCGAACTTAATGTTTTATGAAGAGCTATCATGGACGTCTATTTAGTTGAAATTATTTGGTTATTTCATTGCAAGCCATCTTAACCATCATATTTTAGGAGGCACGGTAGTCCAGTGGTAGGACGCCTGACTCGTGATCGAAGGGTTGCGGGTTCGGCAATGTGTTGTATCTTTGAGCAAGATACTTTACTCCGCTTGAGTACGTGGTTGGGCAGTGCTAAAATTGGTGAATGCTAGCTGTTAGCGCCGAAATGGCAGCTCCGGCTGTATGCTTCCCAGTGAGTTGAGAAATGTATTGTCTGGTTGCAAAGGCCCTATAACCACGGATAATAATTTGTGAACCGCTTTGAGACGACCTACGAACTAAGTTGTGATAAAGCGGTATAGAAGAACCTCCAATTATTATTATTAATATTAATTGTGACTGTGACATACATTGAAAAGAGGAAACAAAACTCAAAACGAAAGAAAGAAAAAGACTGAAATAAAGAAGAAGACGACCCCCTCTTCTCCGCCATCAATTACAGTTATAAAGGATTTTATTTTACTCCAATAAGAATATAATGAATGAGGAACAGTAATATATTTGAAATCGGGCTTTGTCACTTATCGTTGATATTTCGTACATACCCTTGAACTATTTCACAATTTATTGTATCTTATACATACGATAATGAATTGGTATCGTTTGGTGAGTTACTAAATATTAATCATATTGTTTACGACGAGGTAAAGAATTATTATCAGTTTCAATGCTTGTTTAAGTCCTGGGGAAATAACGGTAACCACCAGGCGGTACCCCTACCCAATTAAGTGGCTAGATCCGCACATGACATTTAAAATCTTTACTCTCACTTTTGCAGTAGATCTAAACAATTCAAATTCTGTTTTTCTATCGGCAATTTTAACAACAACACACAAGACAATATAAATACAAAACAATATGTCTTCAGCTCACGGTCTAAATAATCTACAACATTTGATATAGCCCCCTATCTAGCTAGAATAAACCACTCTAAAGCGCTTTACAGTACATAGATATACAATTTATACAATCAATACAATTAGCATATACATGAATAAATACAATTTTTGAGGAATTCGTAGGAGCTGCCCTATCAGGCGCTAATTATCTCCCTATGTGTGTATGCCTGCGTGTGTGCTGGATAGTGCCACCTCACTTGAATACTACAGCACAGATACTGCAACATCCACCCCAGACGGTCTAAGGGAGACAAATCTCATAACTGGTGAGCATAATAGGATTTGATTATTTCATAATGGTGACAAGCTGTCTTATAAATGTGGTACCGATTAAAATGCACTACAAAGATGTTTACTTTCTAAAGATGACATTTCTTAATGAATGTACGACTACAAATCTAACGAACTAAGTTAAAATTAACTTTTGTTTGATAAAATATTTATCGTACAATCAGGAGATATAGAGGGGATTGGCAACTCTGCCCCAGTCAAGATTCTATAGCACGTCGCTTTTGTGTTTGTTCACCGAACCGCGAAGTCATCGAGAGCCCCTCTCGATCAGCCCGCGCTTGCGCACTAGCGTTAAAATCCTATCACCAATCTCGCCGAGATGGGAGTGTTTTGATAACGGTTAGCCCTGATTGGGACTGTGTATTAGTAGGTCTTCTTTTTATTCCAGGGATAGGGCTATCGTTGCCACT
>NW_018408902.1:1979782-1988220 GCF_002113885.1 Mizuhopecten yessoensis | reverse complement strand
ACGCGTTACATCGCGTTTAAAAATAGAAAAATATACCCCAAAAACGAGACATCAATTAATATGATACCACAGATTTTATCAATTATAAGTAATACAATCAGCTTATAAAAATGGGATAAACAAAAGAAGTAAGAACACTTATCGCGATTGGTTTGTTTTCACGCCAACTTCTGTAATCTAACAAAGCGGTATCGACGCCATCTTGGTTTGTCAAAATTGAGATAGGTGGCGCTCGCTATCTGCTCCTGAATCAGGGGGAGGTAAGTCTAGATTGACGTGTCATAAAATTGGTAAGGCAAAGAGGGAGTTGCTAATCCCCTTCACTATACGTCCCTGGTACAATATAGATATAACTTCACTCGCAATATTAGAAACCGAGTATATTACTGTGGAACTATGTAACAGTGAACATCGCTTAGATTTTTTATCGTAGATCCAAAATATCATTAGCACTTTCATATATTGAATAATCACTAGTAATTCGTGTCATATACTTGCAAATTAATCTAGAAATGTTCTCGCGGTCATAATTAGAAACTCTCAGAGCAGTCTAATAAAAAAGTGTATCGTCTCCAAAATGTTTGGCTTCAGCAGAGACCTATAATACGTCTCTGGCTTTAGTTAAGTTAGTTAAGTTTAATCCAGTACAGGAAAAAATAATACAATAAATAATATAGACAGTCAAGTTCCGTTAAATTTTGATTAAAGTTCATATTAAAAGTTCTGCTCTGTTATTATAAATCGGGTCTTGATTTTCCAAAAAACTTGTCTAGTCTATTTTTTAAAAAGTTTGTTTGGAGCCGATATCACAGATTCTGGTAGATTGCGTGCTGCTCTCACAATGATCGAGCTCCTTCTTAATGATGTGTTTGCCCTTTGTGGAAACATTTTATTTTAATTTTCCTCTTTCACTGTGTTTGATGGCCATACATGACCATAATTTTAAAGAAGTACAGCATTCCTTGTCATAAACGCCACAATCATCTTATATACTTTAAACATATCCCGACGCACGCCTGTTAGATTTAGTCTTTTAAGCCTTTCTTCACATGATAATGTTTGTAGTCCATGTTTACAAGCATCTGGTGGCTCGGCGTTGAAAATTTTCAATTAAATCAATATGTTTGTATTTATATGGATACCAGACTGCACTTATATAATCAAGTTGCGACCTGACAAGACAATAAAGCTATAAATAAGTTGATGTCTATAAAATGAAAGGTTCTTAATTCTTAGCATGGCAAACATTGAGTTGGCATTCTTCACTTTTTCACTTATATGATTTTAAAATTTGAGTCGCGGTCTGGCTCTGTCCAGAGACGTTTATATGTCTCTGCTCTATCATTACTCCAATCTTTATCATTAAATATATTAGTATTTGACATGGCAGCTATCTAGTGTTCCCGCGGACTTTCCAATGTTGATATGTTTGCATCTGGGTGCACTTGCAAATGTTATCCATGTATCGTTGCAATATTTTGATTGATTGATTGAGAGACTTTTGTCCAAAGTCAACGTTGATTTATTCTGCAACCCCCATGCCATCGTCTTAAAAGTACCCCGTCGGTGCCTCTCTCGGCATTATTTACATCCGGTGTTGTGCGCAAGACAGGAAATGGAACCTTGAAAATAGCTTTCTTGACGACAATTTTAATTTCTTGAATGACAGGTAGGTTATATCAGTTAGTTTTTTTTAATGTTATTTGTTTCTTGTTTTTTAGTTGTGCCCGATTTTATTCTTTTCCTTGCATATGTTGACGTTGTGCACTTATATGGCCAAGAAAATATCGAATTCACCGAAAGAGATCATCAACCTATCGTTGTTTACACCTCTTGTACAGTAAATCGGCACTTTGCTACTGTAAAAAGTCAAACCGCCTTGTTTACGATAGTTTTTTCGTCCGATACATCTCCTCTTGATTTATTTCAATACTTCCCGTACGAAAATACTTGAATCAATGGATACATATTGGCCATAATGGTGAAGCGCCATATTTGAATGTGTCTTTGAGCACGTTGCGACTTGTCATTATGATATTTACTGTATCTTTATTCAATCTGTGATTCTCGATCCTGTCAACGACGTTAGCTTGTTATCGTCCGGTTAATATATTCAGGATTATTTGGCACGATATACAGACTGTCATCCAATTTTCAATTTGACAAAAATTGGAACTGAAACAGTAGATCCTTACAGGTCCAGTACACTCTGCCGATTGAGCTATATAGCTATAAAGACCTATATAGCTATATACACCTATAAATTATAGCTGTATTGAGCTATATTTTCTCAGATTTCAAATTTCATTAAATTAAAGCAAAGTCGCATAAAACAATAAGGTTAATGGTAATGTTGACTACAAAAAGGATACAGTTAGATGTTTATTTTCATTTTTCATAAATGTAAAATTTCCGATTTCTATTCATCATTTTTTTTTAAAAAGAATACTTATATTTATTGTCTTTTGTTATCAACCTAAAGATACAATCTTCTTTTAAATGCGACTTTGTTCCGTTTTCCTTAAAAAAGAAAATCACTTGAAAATAGCTCAAAAGACCTATTTCAGAAAGGTCAATACAGCTATTATAGGTCTTTACAGCTATATAGCTCAATCGGCAGAGTGTACTGGACCTGCCTTAAAAGGTGTGAAACCCTGTATGAACAGTTATCAACTGTCCAAAAAAATTCTCCTCTTTATTTGTTCTCCATACTGTCACTAATCCTGTCTTTTCTATAGCCTTACTTCAGTACCAGGTTTGAATTTAATATTTAGTCCATTGTATTAAAGCTGAAAAGTTTCGCTTTCTGTGAGAAGCATATGTGCTGACACCAACATCTGCTAACATGTTACAGTCAGACTGGTTACAATATATTACATAGTGATATGAGAGAAAAAAGTTACTGCGCAGCGACCAGTTGTTGAGATATACTGATCTAGTAACTGTAAGTAGTATTGTAAAATATTATTTCCACAATGATAACATGTTTTGTCAGGGTTGATTTAAAAAAATAGTAAAGAAATAAGGGGAACACATCTACAATTTTGATATAGATAAGTGTATTTGTTCATCTTTTGTTTTTTAAATTTGCTTATTTTGATGAATGTTGTAACATTTTCATGCTGTTCATTGTTAAAGATGAATGTACATTTTGACAGGTCATTGAAACAGAGAGTATCAGCAATGAGTATTACATACTGATGATGTGCAAGTTGAACCAGTACTGGCAATAGACAGACAGCAGGTTTAAACAGACGACAGATATGGACATGATTCCAGTGAGAGACCCTGGAGGGGGCAAGCTAAACCATGATGCTGGTAACTATTCAAAATTTCTTTTGCTACACTGTTCCGTGCCTTTGTTGTATTTAAGAAACAGATTACGACTTGAAGAATAATGATTTTTTTAATACATTGCTGCAGTATGCTGTTTCATTGTATAAAACCATCAAATACACTAACATTTTACCATCAACATGTAACTGTTATCAGTGTGTTCTCATCATAAGCAGGTTGACAGCAAAAACAGACCATTTTTCATGACCTTTCAATCAGTTAATTTATGATTCTTTTACCTGTCAAAATTCAACCTGCTATTCTTGAAAATCAGACACATTTCTTTTGGTGTCAACAACCAATGTTGTATAATAGTAAAATATCAAATCTGTTTCATTTGATCAACAAATTAATGAAATTCATTTGTGAACAGCATTATGACATGGAACCTTATTGTACTGTGACATGTTCTTTCTAAATTGTTCCACACAGTCACTTAAACTCACTTTAACACATCATGTAAGGGTTATTTTTGTCATATTTTATGTAGGTGTTAGAAAATATCCTGACTCATTTATAACATGCGTGTGTGTTCTATTTAGCAGTGGAGCAGAAGGCGGCACAGCAAAGGAGGATGGTGTCACGTTGGGACCGTGACAGTTTAGAGGACAAATACCTCCGCATGTATGAGGAAAACCTCATCCTCAAGAAACATGCTCGCAAACAGGAAGACAAGATTAAGAGGTGATCATGAAAAACAGGATGACCTTCATATGCAGGCCCCTTATCTTTTGTTTGCCATATATATAAAACCCCTTTCATATCTTGTTATTTCCTTAACCAATTGTTATTAGTTTTAATCATTGTGTCCTTTAAAAAAACAGTATTTTCTCAATGTTCTGTGATACAAGTAACATCATTCTTGTTTTTTTATGTATCATTTCCAATCTATTTGAGTAGATCAGAGGGCTACTGGGGGTAAATGCTTGTGTCTTTCTGTTTCAGGATGGCCACTAAACTGCTGCGATTAGTTAATGACAAAAAGAAAACCAATGAAGTGGATGGAGGGGAACCAAGAGGTAACAAGGCAATCATAAAGTATAATTAAATATTAACCCATTCACCCCAGAAGTCACATTTGAATCTTACCAAATTAAAGATTAGGCAAGTCCAGTTTAAAAATGTAGGGGTGAATAAGTTACAGATATAGACTAAACTATACTATGTCTACTTAATCCAGCTTGGTACTGAAGTTTGTGTATCAAAATCTCTCAGATAAACTGTGTTTACCCGGCAATAATATTAATAATAATTCAAGGTTCTTATATACCACTTTATCACAACCTAGTTCGTAGGTCCTCTCAAAGCAGTTCCACATTATTATCCATGGTTATATGGCCTTTGCAACCAGCCAGTATCTTTCTCATCTCCCTCGGGAGCATACAGCCAGTGCTGCCATTTCGGGGCTCACAGCTAGCATTCAACAATTCTAGCACTGCCCAACCACATACTCATTTACAGCTGAGTGGACTGGAACAAGCGAAGTGAAGTATAAGTAGGATACAACACAGTGCGTTGCCGTGACTCGAACCCGCAACCCTTCAGTCACGAGCCCGGCATCCTACCACTAGACTACTGTGTCCTCCGCAATGGAAATGAATAAAGCAAAATGAGTTAACTTAATACATGAATATTCAAGATCTTAAACATATAATGACCAGATATGATTTCATACTATACAAGTACTTCACATTTTCAGATTTGAGAACTAAAAGGCTTTTCCAATGATGACACAATTTTTTTCTTGAAAAACATTTTAAGGTAAGAAAGTGAAAGATGTGGAAATGGAGGAAAAGGTTGAAGAACTGTCTGAGAAAATCCGTAGCTTGGACAAGCAAAATTTACAGCTAAAGGAAAAGGTATGATACACAACCAATTGTTGGGGAGGTTAGAGAGAGTAAAGGCTGAGTAACTGGATAGGTTATTGTAGAGAGGATACTAGGACATAGAGGAGGGAAGGATAGTAGAAATTTACGGTAGGAGGTGACAAACAATTATGAGGTTCGGAAAGGAGGACAAGGAAATAGGAAAGAAGGCTAGGATAGAAAAGAAGCTGGGATAAAGAATTACAGGACAAAGAGGATATTAGAACCGAGGAGAATAAAAACCAGGAAGCTAGGACAAACAAGTCAAAGACATTGTAGGTAAAGAAAAAACAGAAAGCTGGGAAAGAGAGTTAGGACAGAGGGGAGATTAATATCTAGAGAGGAAGGAAAGACTAAAGCTAGGCTAGGAGGGAGGCTGAGTCAGAAGGAATGTTAGGTCAGACAGGTGAGGGAGATAGGGAGTTAGAGCAGAGAGGATTCAAAGACAGATGGAAGGCTCAAATAGAGAGCTTTGAATGAAGGGAGGTAAGTACAGAAAGGAGACTGAGACCTAGTTAGGGTAGAGGGGAGAAAATGACAGATGGATGGCTAAGCTAGAGAGAAGGCTGAGGTAAAGCGTAATGACAGATAAGAGGCTAGGACAAACAAAAGGGTTAGTATATAGGGGAAGTGATGATAAAATGATCAAACTGGAATGTTAGGATTAAATCAGTAGCAAAAGTCTTGAAAATTATCAACTATGTTTTCTTTGTCAAAATGGATGAATTATGTAAATGTGTTATCTTAGCTGATGGTATAATCTGCTTGTTAAAATCATGTCCTTCGAAATAACTTAAGATATAATTAATAATTGAATACATATTATAAAATGAATTGTAATTTTTGCTATATTATTATTGAAGTTTTAATTAATTGTGAACAAACAGAATTAGTTGTGTGTGATTTAATAGGCACATATACCCTGAATAACCAAGACGTTAACCCTTATTTTTTTTATTGATAAACACTTTTATCTTGTTTTATAGTTGATGTTGTCCAAACAGCAATTAGCCACTAACAAAAGGACTACACCCTACAACCATGTAGGCTCAAGAATTAGCACAGTAAGTATTGTAATTAAATATATATATGTTGACCACCAGCAAAATGGCCTTGCCCTCCCTACAACCATTTGGGGTGTCTATGAACTTTAACCTCTTGCTCCATTAAAACATTAAATCATTATGGAGGAAGGAACACATACTGGGATACCTAATGTCTTTTAAGTGGAACCACAGTTCTTAAAAAAAAAGTGAAATCATCAGATTTGTATCATCTTTTCCTGTTGCATTTAAAGTATGATTGTTTTTGTAGGGAATAGCTCGTACGCAGCCTCAGCCCGACTCAAGACTGGCCAAGAACATGAGAGTGACCGGCCCAATGGACTCACCACAAGGGTAAGTGGAAGTGATGTTACAGTTAGATTTACTACAGAGTAAGTGGAAGTGATGGGACAGTTAGATTTACTACAGAGTAAGTGGAAGTGATGTGACAGTTAGATTTACTACGGAGTAAGTGGAAGATATTTGCGTTTGGAAATAAACCTTGGCCCATATTCATGAAACCGTTCTCAATAGTCAAGCATGGATTATGGGCTCAAGGGCTCAAACCAACTTTCTTGTAACTCACTTAAATCATGTCAAATGATCAACAAGTCAAATGTAAACATTGAAAACAGTATTTGGCTTTAAGTATCTTCATATGTTTTCCAAAGCATCGACTAAATAAGATTTATTATTACCAGGTAATTCATATCCAGAACAAGAAATTAGGCTTGAGCACAAAACCCATGCATGAGCATGAGAATCGTTTCATGAGTTATGGGCCCAGGTCTTAGGGAACCAGAAACTTGTTATATCCCGAAGCCCATACTTCACCTGTATACTAGCCCCGAGCATTGGACTAGAAGAATTATACATCTTGTAGTTGAGACTTGTGTCCTTCATCGTATATTACCGTATATTCCTGTTAATCTGTTTCATTTGAGGGTTTTTTCAATTGTTTTGTTTGGTGTACATCCTATTAACACCTCGTTTGAGAAGTTTAAGCCACTTACCAGAAAAATACAATGCATGTAGTGTAATTACCTGCATACAATTTTATTTAAGCATTAAACTGCCTTTGGAAAGTTATTGTCCTATAATTCTCACAGTATTGCAGACAAATTGAATTATGCGCGTTATGATTAATTAGTCTGTAATCCTGTGAGAATTTTAGGGCAATATCTTTTCCAAATAAGGCAGTTTGATACTTATATTTCCGTTTTTAATTAAAAAAAAATCTTATATTTCCAACCTGTAATCGCATTTCAAAGTCAAATTTCACGCTATCTGTCAATGGGACCTGTTCTTATAACGTCACGATAACGCACGACCGTTCCCAGCAAAAAATATAGTTTGTGGAAATAAACACTAAATCATCAATTTCAATAATTTAATCAATATATTCCACCGTGGGGATATTCACCTTTTATACAACATAGCTACACTCATTTAGTCACAACATCACATATATGTTCTTCATATCACTACACCAATGGGAATTATGTGAGAATTATGATCTGATATCTTTCTATTTTGTTTGGTAAGGTTATATAGGGGCAATGCAGAGCAAATGGAAACATAATCACTTATTAATTTCTGTATTTCTTGTCTGTATATAAAATTCCATTGTCATTCACCATTATTCGTATGTGATTCAATCACAGGAGGATGACAGGCAGTCCCACTCAGCCAAGGTATGGCCACAGTTTACTGGAAAATGCCAGGGCTGACCTACATCACAAGTAAGTCATTTTAACATTGCAGTTTGCTATATGAGATAAAAACATGATAATCAGAATATTTCAATCTATGCAAAATATTTCATGATATATAAAATAAACATAATATATATATTTATTATATAATATAAGGCTTCTGCAGTGCAATAAAGGGGTGCAATAAAATTGATATTGAACGTGTGCAATAAAGATGCAAATGAGCGCGCGACACCGTGGGAACTAGGTCGTATTCCTACGCACTACTACTACTACTACTACTATAGTATAGGCCTACTACAACATGGCTGACGTAAACATTGGGGATTCTGTTCGAATTGACGGCAAAGGTAGGGGCACAGTACAAGAACTTGTTCCAATGGGATTTGCAACATTTTATAGAGTTTTAATCGAGGGAAGTGATATTGAGGTTGACTTGCCAGGTGATCGGTTAGAGCCAATACCCCAGACTATGACTC
>NW_018408902.1:1824279-1979427 GCF_002113885.1 Mizuhopecten yessoensis | reverse complement strand
AGAAGTCATATTTTGTAAACTTTTATTATTTCAATTGTTATCACAATTAAAATGATCGTTAAAAGTAAAACTGTTGGCCATTTATTATTCTGATAAAATTCTGCGGACTACTTTTGTTAGCGGAACATGCTCTCAAATTAGTATATGTGATGCGTCCTTTCTCGTCGTCATTGCATATAGAGACGTTAGTATTGAAACCACTTATGTAGGTAGGTTTCTCGAATTATATAATAAATAGAATCTAACACTCGTGTTCATGTTATAATGAATTTATTGAACTCGTATATTAATTTCATATACACTCGTGCTAGATCCTCTATATATAACATCTTATGATATGCAAAATATTTTATAGAAAATTCTTTCATACTTCTATAATGAAATGACTTTATTTGAACACATTCCTGGTCCCTTATCAAATGTATGTCATCAATAACATATTAAAAAAATAGTGCGATAGTTTACATTTTTTCGAGTAAGGAAGTAATGTTATTTGTTTACTTTGTTACTGGTAAAGATTAATCAATGTAAGCTTACTTGAGTATTTGTCTTTGAAGGGATGACCATATTGCACAGCTACAAGAACAAATGGAAATGTACGAGATGGAGGTGGAAAACATGAGACAGCAAGTAAGTATATCAGGGGACAGGTCCCCTATATCTGTACAGTTCATTGTAGAACATGTGTCCCTCTGTAGATTTGGTGACTCTAGAAAATAGCAAGAGCTTAAGAGATGACTAGCTAGTATGGGACCTTCTGCAGAATTGCCTGGTTTCTTCTGTGCCTTTTTAATTCAGACATAGAAGAGAACAAAATGATCTACTGCCTACTGTGCAGCACTTAACCCTTTTACTACTGTAAACCATAAAGGACGCATCCATATCAATGCATGGTAGGGTTTATTAAAGGTACATAGGGGTGAAAGGGGTCTTCTGTTATTTCCTCTCTGAACTCTTAACATTGTATACAGCAGAAAATATAATGTAAATAGGTGCTTTAGCCTCTGTAATTAGTTTACAGTTTGAAGATGTACAGGGTGTCTAAATTAACATGTGACATACAACTCAATGTTGTATTTAACTTGCAGCTGAGGCTGAAGGAAGCAGAGCATGAAGAAGACCTGGTAAAGATAAAACAGCAGATTACAGCAGAACAACGGTAAGGGATACATGTGGGATTACAGCAGATAATAATATAACAATATTACAGCAGATAATAATATAAAAATATCACAGCAGATAATAATATAACAATAACACAGCAGATAATAATATAACAATATCACAGCAGATAATATTATAACAATATTACAGCAGATAATATTATAACAATATTACAGCAGATAATATTATAACAATATTACAGCAGATAATATTATAACAATATTACAGCAGATAATATTATAACAATATTACAGCAGATAATATTATAACAATATTACAGCAGATAATAATATAAAAATATCACAGCAGATAATAATATAACAATAACACAGCAGATAATAATATAACAATATTACAGTAGATAATAATATAACAATATTACAGAAGATAATAATATATCAATATCACAGCAGATAATAATATAGCAATATCACAGCAGATAATAATATAACAATAGCACAGCAGATAATAATATAACAATAGCACAGCAGATAATAATATAACAATAGCACAGCAGATAATAATATAACAATATCGCAGCAGATAATAATATAACAATATCGCAGCAGATAATAATATAACAATATCGCAGCAGATAATAATATAACAATATCGCAGCAGATAATAATATAACAATATCACAGCAGATAATAATATAACAATATCGCAGCAGATAATAATATAACAATATCACTGCAGATAATAATATAACAATATTACAGTAGATAATAATATAACAATATCACAGCAGATAATAATATAACAATATTACAGCAGATAATAATAATGTAACAATATCTATCTCACAATGCAATACATATACCATGGTACAGCATTCTAGGTGCAATATCTTAAAGTAGATGATTCAATATTCAGCTGAATTTTCTCCTGTTTTAGCAAAATCTAGATGAAAGAGTTAGCTCGGGTGGGGTATAAATTATCAGCTGGGAAACTTAAATACAGGAAAATAATTTATGACTCCTGTATCACACTGGAACACTTGTCACACAGCTAGCTTGATGTATACTTAATTTGAGTCAATTATGCTACAGAAGTGGATTGAATTTAATTTAATAGAAGATGCAGATGTGTTGATGTGATGGTTAAGTTTATGACTGCAATTAAGTGTGTTTTGTGCAATTCTTTGTGCTAAATTTTGTTTGTACTAAAATAAGTACCTTTAAAATACAAAAAAATATTCACTCATATTTAACCTTTAAAAAGGTAACATGAAAATAATTTCATGTTTTTTCTTTACTTATATATTACATCCATTGAGTTAACTTACAACATACTTGATGTAGGAATTGATTGGCATGGAAACTTTAAATGAAAAAAGTTATTAAAATACATGAAGGACATTTTGCTGATTGTCTCAATGATTTGTTGCTTTTCTTTTTACAGAGTGACTGTCCAAGAAAACATAGACCTGATACGTTTACAGCGAGAAGTGAAAGAGAAGTCCACGAAATTTTTTACTCTACAGGAAAAATATGTTCTTCTTGAACAGGTAAATATTTGAGATGCCATAAACAGTTTTTTCAGCTGTAAAATAAAACTTTCAAAATTTCCTTTTTGCCAAATGTAAAATAAAAGTTAGGAGTGTAATATATTACTTTTAATATCCTCTTATTTGAGGAATCAAGTCCTCAAATCAAAGTTTTGGGGGCTTACTGTTTTTGCCTCGTTTCATCTTCCACTTGCTTCTGCCAGCAGTGTGTCTGCTGCTTTTCTCAAAAACGTAAGCAAAAATTTAATAAAAGTTTACGTCAGTATTTTTGAATAAAAAGTTGCGTGCTCTTTTTTTATTAGTCATCCAAAATACAACATGGCCACTGATCTATTAGGTTTGTGATTAGTTTAAATTTAAATATTGACAGATTTCTGACATATTTGGTATGTAAGTGTATAATGGGACTGGGAACACTACTGCAACTGCTGTTATTTGATTGGCCATCCAGCATGGCTGCAGGGGCCTTTGATTGGTCAAAATTTAAAATATCTGTGGATTTTACTCAGATTTGTTGTATAGGTGTAAAATGTGACCTGAAATACTGATGCAACTTCCATTAGCATATTACACATTTACACATATTAGACAATGTGAAGTGAATGCATAAGGATCACAATGTCACTATATATACGTGTACTACTGACTTACCATGTAAGAGCCAATCGTTCACATCAGAAGTCAAACAATGACATTGTGTCTATATAAGGTGTGTACTCGGTCATCATGTAACAAGACATGCACTACTAACTTGCCATGTAAGAGTCAACAATTCACATCAGACGTCAAACATGGACATTATGTCTATATAAGGTGTGTACCAGGTAATTATGTAACAAACAATGACATTATGTCTATATAAGGAGTGTACCAGGTAATTATGTGACAAACAATACTTTGACAGAACATGCAGACAATGAAGCACAGCCATGACAGCATGCTGATGGAGATGGAGCGACTCAACATGCAGGTCAATGAGGAGCAGAACCGAGTACTTACACTTCAGAACGAACTCAAGTTTGGTACAACTAACAACAGCAAGCTTATAGAGGTACCTAAGTCAACTATTTCACACTATAAAACAAAACGATATTTGTATTTTTGAAAAAAAATCATGGTTGAAAAGCTGAATTGAAGATTTCAAAAATCTCTTAAAACACTTACTGGTACCCCATGACAGTGTAAAATACCACACTTTAAGCTGTTACAAACAATGGATTCATTAAATTTAGTCTGAAGGCAAGATGTCATTAAATCTGCTTTAATTAAAAAAAAAAATATGAGGGTGAAAACTTGGGGTTCCCTCCAGATTCCCTCCTAGGCAGGAAGACTTAGAAGGTATGTGTTTGGTATGACCAGCAACAGGAAACTAACACAATAGAGGAAACCAGTGTCTGCCTTAACATGCTGAGGAACAAACTGATGTTTGGTATGGCCATACAACAATAGGAAGCTTAAATGCGGAGATAAAATTATACAGATACCTATACCACAACTCTTTTTTAAAATGAAACTAATTTCAAAGTAGTTAAGAATTCCTTGAATACTGAGTAAAGAGATATATCTAATGAAATCAAACACAGCAATTCAAAGTCTGTGTTGATTTTAACTGTCATACAAATTATTTAATATCAATTTATTTGTTTCAGTTGAATGAACAGATCATGAGTCTGGAAAAGGAAACCCAGATCCTTAAGGAGGCTAACGAGAAGTTTGTGAACAGGTATAAAATCTACACCCGCATAAAGAAAATTGATTTTGTGACATTGAACACATCCTTCTGATTACAAACTTTTACTGGTACTTAACCTTTAAGCTCTATCATTTACACAATATTCCATAACTCTGATGACACTAATACAAGAGAAATTAAAGCACATTTTATTATTCTTTATTTATAAAGTATTTGATTTATGGTTTTGCCAGTGCTTTTGACCTGGACAGAGAAAGAGAATGGCGACAGAGGGAAAATGCCCTCAAAGTCCAAATAGCCCAACTGGAGGCCACACTGAAGGCCGACCTCGGGGAGAAGGGTGGAATTCTCGACCAGTTGGCTAGTGAGAAAGGTAAATACATCAGTTAGACTAGACAGACATTATTGTATTTTTTTCTATTCTGACTGACCAATATTCATGCTTCAATACATTTTCTCATTTTGAGATGTATATTATTTTTTCATGTGGCAAAACAACATCCATATTTTTTTTCTCTATCCACTCGGTAGAAATATGTGTATATTTTTTCCCGACAGACCAACATGAGAGGCTCCAGGCCACATTCAGACAGGTGCAGGTAGAGCACTATCAGCAGAAGGAGGAATATGATGATCTCAAACAGAAGATGAAATTTTTCACCAAGGTAGTTATCTCCCTTAGAGGATACTTGAAATGGTTATCTCCCCTTAGTTTGATGATTTGAATTTTGAGGAATCTTTAAAGCAGTCCAAATAACAACATGCATGTGGGGAGGAAATATTTAATAATAGATAGCATATATCCATATTGTTTTGTTTAACAAATATATGTTATATATACATAAATATGATATAGTTTATATTTATGGAACATATTTTTTTTATTCAACTCGTTCCTGCTGTATAAGTTTTGATTTTTATTCATAATTTATGCTTGTAAATATAACAAGTATCTTCATAGAGAATTAGATGAGTCCATGCTGAATACATCATTTGTAGATATATATTAATATTGTAGTATAACAATATATATGTCTGTCAAGATGTCAATGTAAGAATAACATGGATAGAACATCTATCTGTCAAGTATAACGTATACTGCGGTATACATTGATATGAATGTGTGGTTGTCAAATACAACATGCCAGTTTTAAGTATAATATTGTTTATGTTAAAATTAATATTTGTTAATGTAAGAATTTTCTATGTTGAATATAGCAAGTGCTGATGCTGTCAGTATACTAAAGCTGTATCAGATATGACGTGATGTGTCTATGTGGAGTATTACAAGACTTAGTATCTGTGTTGAATGTAATACCTGTATACCATGTTGTACACAGGAAAGTGCCATAGACTTCACAGAGATAGAGGAAGCCCTAGTCCTTGTCAAACAAAGGAGGCAGCAAGAACTTCCAGAACCTGACTTTCTACAGAAGGTGGACAACGAAAAGGACAAAGGTCAGTCTGTACATTTATAGCCAAATAGATACTGGTTGTTTGTTTGAAGGATTGAAATGTATATTCTCACCTTTTTGGATGATATATATGCAACATATTTATTACTTACACTATCATATGCATAATGGGATGCGTTGTGTAAGTAACAGGCCTGAGTTGTTAAATCTGTGATCAGAAATAAGAATATACATGTCAATTCTTCTATCCCCATTAAAATCCTGAAAATTACTGTTGAGTGTTCATTTAAAGAGAGTTTCATTTGGTTCCTGTCACATTGACAGTTATTGTACAACACCAAATAGTGGAATGGCCTTTTTTAGGAACAGACCCGAAAAGGTAAATCTGAAACATTCAGGACTTTCTGTCAAATTTTAGATTTAATGGAATAGCAGCTACTATAATTTGTTTCTTATGTCCATTTACTCTGAAAGTAAGTAGGAATTTTAGCAGAATATGAGGAAAATAGTGTACAGAAGTGGGTAGCCCACTTACAATTCACCTAGACGCCCAGTGTTTGATTTGATTCCCAGATCAGACGTGGAAAATCATTTTGACACCTGCCTGACTCCACAGATTACTCTTGGTGCTCAAATTTCCTCCCACATTTAGCCCCCTGCACACTTCTGTCCAACTCAAGCCAGGCAGAATGATTTATATTATATACATGTAATATATAAATTTACATTGTGTACAGAACATGATTTTTTTTTTATGACAGAATATGATATGGTATTGTTTGTATAACTGTGTATAAAACTTAAGACTGTAGTAGGTGTATAGCGGTATTAAACATGTTGTGATATGGTATCATGTTTACTTCTCTCTCCAGATGTGAGTCGTTCCCTGGTGATTTTGCAGGCTGATTATGCAGAGACAATCCATGAGTTGGAGAAAACACGAAACATGTTGGTGATACAACACAAAATCAACAAGGACTACCAGCAGGAGGTATGCAGTAGTGATTCGTTTGTTCGGATGCATGTGAAATATTGATACATGTTTCAGAGTAATATTTCAAGGTGAAATCCTACACACATGTTGATTTCCTAACCTTATATATATGGTAATACGGAAAAGATTAAGATGATATTCGCATAACAAAACGAGGGCATTGATATCTAGACCAGCCCCTATATTGTGGAGGACATCAGATATTTTAAGTGGCTGTCAAAAATACTTCACTAAATCACAATGAATTATTTCCTCATTTTTTAGGTTGAAATTGCTACCAACAGACTTGAAGAAGTGCGCAAGGAGTATGAGATGAAGTTAGACGAATACGCTCGATTACTAGACATCAGGGCTGCTAGAATCAAGGTGAGACAAAACGATACCAGAGTCTGAAAGTAAGCTAAATGAGTATATAATACTGCTTTTTTTATGCCCCCGCCATAAAATGGGAGGGAGGGGGGGGGGCATATAGTGTTGCCCATGTCCGTCGGGTCCCATCCCGTGATCAAAGTGGTCGTAACTGTTTATAGAGTATCAAACACTGAAACTAATTTCACATGGTGACGGGGGCATTCATTTCTTACAGACATTTCCTGGTTTGATTACTAGACATCAAAGCTGCTAATTAAATCAAGGTTTAACGATACATTCCTAGAGTGTGAAAGTAAAGTTAAATGACCAAGTACTAGACCGCAGGTTTGTTGTAATCAAGAAGAAACAAAGAACAACTAGATAAAATGAGTAAGCAAAATTACTAGATTTAAGGGCTGTTACATATATGTATAGTGAAGGGCTTCAGTGAGATAAATAGTTACTGTAGCATAAGATGAAGCTAGACCAGTATACCTGATAACTAGCTAGACCTCAGGGCAACTACTGTAGAATCATTTATTTTTCGTGGGGTTAAAAATTTGTGGTTTTCATTTACCTGTTTCAAGGACATTATATTTCGCTGATTTCTGATTTTCCCTTATCTATATCATACCAAATTTATGTTTTCGTGGGGATTTAATTTCGTTGATTTTTGTTGTCCACGAAATAAACGAAATTTAATGTCCCACGAAAATTTATGATTTTACAGTATGATCCAAGTGAGACAGAAATTACGGGGATATGGGGTGAAGCTAAACAATTACTAAATGAAAGGGGTAATAAGATGACATGAGTTTCAGATATAATAAACACAATGGTCGAATCAATGTAATTTATCCATATAACTAAATAAAATTACTTTTTTCTGTACAGAAACTTGAAGTACAATTACGAGATGTTGCTTATGGAACCAAACAGTTCAAGATAGCTCCACCTGTTGATGAGGTAATTATATCATTGAGTATCTTTGGTGTCCTGTTTGAGAAAGACTCATAATTTACTTAATAAATGCGTTATTTTACAAGAGTTTGTTATTAGATAAGCATTACTAAATAGTCATTTATTACGGTTAAGTCCATGGATGAAGGTCTAGTTTTGTGATGTAGTAAATTATATGAACAGTTTAAAACACCAATAATAATTTCTGTCTATTTGTAAATGGAAGAACAAGTTTTAAAGTTCAGCATTTTAATAAAAGATGAGGGAGTGTTATATAATATGAGAGAGTGCTATATAATATGAGGGAGTGCTATATAATATGAGGGAGTGCTATATAATATGAGGGAGTGCTATATAATATGAGGGAGTGCTATATAATATGAGTTTACGTACACCAATAGGAGGACGCCATTGCAGACTTTGATGAGACCATTCACTTAGAACGTGGACAGAATCTATTTGAAATACACGTTCAGAAGGTGAGCACATCATTATCACATTCAATTGATAAATATGGAAGTAGAATCAATCATGTTTTATTGATAAATGATAGTAGATTCACATTCAATTGATAAATGATAGTAGATTCACATTCAATTAATAAATGATAGTAGATTCACATTCAATTGATAAATGATAGTAGATTCACATTCAATTGATAAATGAACGTATAATCGTATTCCAATGACAAATGACAGTAGAATCTTGTTCAATTGATAAATGAAAGTAGAATAATGTTCTATCGATAAATGAAAGTAAAATCTTGTTCTTTTGATAAATGAACGTAGAATCTTGTTCCTTTAATAAATGAATGTAGAATAATGTTCCATTGATAAATGAATGTAGAATAATGTTTCATCGATAAATGAACGAAGAACAATGTTCCATTGAGAAATGAATGTAGAACAATGTTCCATCGATAAATGAATGTAGAATGATGTTCCTTTGATAAATGAACGTAGAATGATGTTTCATCAATAAATGAACGTAGAACAATGTTTCCTTGATAAATGAACGTAGAATGATGTTCCTTTGATAAATGAATGTAGAATAATGTTTCATCGATAAATGAACAAAGAACAATGTTCCATTGATAAATGAATGTAGAATAATGTTCCATTGATAAATGAACGAAGAACAATGTTCCATTGATAAATGAACGTAGAATAATGTTCCATCGATAAATGAACGTAGAATGATGTTTCATCAATAAATGAACGTAGAACAATGTTTCCTTGATAAATGAACGTAGAATGATGTTCCTTTGATAAATGAATGTAGAATAATGTTTCATCGATAAATGAACGAAGAACAATGTTCCATTGATAAATGAACGTAGAATAATGTTTCATTGATAAATGAACGTAGAATAATGTTTCATCGATAAATGTATGTAGAATATTGTTCCATCGATAATTAACGTAGAATGATGTTCCTTTGATAAATGAACATAGAATGATGTTCCTTTGATAAATGAACGTAGAATGATGTTCCATCGATAAATGAACGTAGAATGATGTTCCTTTGATAAATAAACGTAGAATAATGTTCCTTTGATAAATGAACGTAGAATGATGTTCCTTTGATAAATAAACGTAGAATAATGTTCCTTTGATAAATGAACGTAGAATGATGTTCCTTTGATAAATAAACGTAGAATAATGTTCCTTTGATAAATGAACGTAGAATGATGTTCCTTTGATAAATAAACGTAGAATAATGTTCCTTTGATAAATGAACGTAGAATGATGTTCCTTTGATAAATAAACGTAGAATAATGTTCCTTTGATAAATGAACGTAGAATGATGTTCCTTTGATAAATAAACGTAGAATAATGTTCCTTTGATAAATGAACGTAGAATGATGTTCCTTTGATAAATGAAGGTAGAATAATGTTCCATCGATAAATGAACGAAGAATGATGTCCCTTTGATAAATGAACGTAGAATAATGTTCCATCATTAAATGATAGAATTTAATTCCTGTGATAAATGTAAAAGAATCATGTTCAATTGATAAATGATAGTAGAATCACATCCCATTGATAAATGATAGTAGATTCACATCCCATTGATAAATGATAGTAGAATCCCATCCCATTGATAAATGATAGTAGAACACATCCCATTGATAAATGAAAGTAGAATCAATCATCTAATTTGATGTTGAATGAAAGTAGATTCATGTTCAGTAGATAAACTTGTATGTAGAGTCACATTTAAAAAAAACTGGTAGAAAATAGTGGTAGTCGAAACAAGTTTTTTTTCAAATGTCTCTTTCAGTCATTAAACTATTAAAAACTCTTTGTAGTAACTAAACAACAACAGAATTGCAATGGTAAATACATTTTTGGAAAAAATCTTCAAAAATCTTCACATCATGTACAAAGTTGAGATCAAACAATACAAGTTACTTTGTGTACACTCGATCTAAACCCTAACTATATTTACAGGTGTGTCTGTCTGACGAGGGTGTCAAACAAATTGGTGATGATGAACCATCTGTCTTTTGCACCTGGGAATTCTTTGAGTTTGAGATTCAGAGTACTCCAGTACTCAAAGGGTCAAGGTAAGCGTACATTTTCTGTGTATGCCATATGACTCAAGGTCAGCTACACTTTCGTGATTTTATAAGTTCTTGAAATAGGTTACAAATCTCTCAACTTAAAGAGTAAGAGTTTATTTTGACTAGCACCGAAAGCTTTTTGATATTTTACAGTAAATTATATTCTGATTCTCAAATAGCTAGGTTACGTTCTATCACGAATACACACTGATTCTCAAATAGCTAGGTTACCGTATGTTCTATCACGAATACACACCATTTATTTTCTCTTTACAGGCCTGAGTTCGACTTTACATCGCAGTATATCGTAAAGGTTGATGACTTCTTCTTACACTTTTTACAAAAGGTAAGTTAATTTGGCGCTGTACAAATGTGTGTTACCTTTTATGTAACACACTGACACATACTGTTGTAGCTAGTGTTCCTGTCATGTTATAATCTCGTTTAACCATTTGCATGCATGTCTTGAATTTTCTTTGTCTTGTCAAATGTGTTCAATGTTCTACAAGTCTTTTCTTGCACACTTCATGTCTTCTTTGTGTGTCTTGTCAAAATATGTCTTATCATATCTGTCTCCTCTTACCCTATAGTCTTGTCATTTTACCCATCAATCTATGATGACCTTTGATTTATGTATGAAAACTAGTATTTCTGTTTTAACAGCAAAAAAATGATTTTGAGTTTGAAATACATCTCCTGATGCTATTTGAACTTCAAAATTTATCATGTGTTGACAAAAAATGATGCATGACTATGTATTCCAAGGCTTCATCATTATAATAACTGTTGACACTTTTATTGATATAAATGTGTTTTTGCAAAAAGTGATCCGATTCGGGTCCTGCTGCCTGATGTGATAGGAAATTATGATAATGTCTATACATGTATTATATTTATGTATTTATTCTTTTTTTTATCACTATTGTTTTTATTTTTAAAGACATCTTGTTTTAATGCAGTTAATGTAAAAGAAACCTTTTATTTATTATACATGTAGTATATGATATGTAAGTACAAAATCCGGAGAGCTTGTTAGGTAGGGGTTGTCCCAATCACCTGCTCTCTGGATTGGCACATGTGATAGTTTGTTTAATCTATTAATATATTACGTATTATTACTGTTCTTAACAAAATTATGATATTATGTTGATATATATATTTACATTAAGATGATTGATCCCTCCTATGTAACTGTATGATTTTATACTGTGTAACTTTATACTTGTACGATGTAATTGTGATATATGACACTATAATAAACAAAACTGACTGACTGTTGTTATGTAAGTTTCTGTAGTAGCACTAAGCTGTAATATATACTTCCTTTTGTTACAGGATTCCTGTACGTTAGAACTTCACCAATCCTTCGGTCAGGACTACAGGACAATAGCAGCCTGTCAGCTGGTCTTCAAGGAGATTTTCAACAAGACTCACGGAAGGATTCATGGAACTGCCACTCTTACAGGTAAATAATCCCTACAAAACAATACTCGCTTACTACTGATACCAGGTAGATACTGGATACAAAACAATACTCACTACAGGACAGTAGTTACACCATATTGATACTTACTACAGATACCAGGTAGATACTGGATACAAAACAATACTCGCTACAGGACAGTAGTTACACCATATTGATACTTACTACAGATACCAGGTAGATACTGGATACAAAACAATACTCGCTACAGGACAGTAGTTACACCATATTGATACTTACTACAGATACCAGGTAGATACTGGATACAAAACAATACTTGCTACAGGACAGTAGTTACACCATATTGATACTTACTACAGATACCAGGTAGATACTGGATACAAAACAATACTCGCTACAGGACAGTAGTTACACCATATTGATACTTACTACAGATACCAGGTAGATACTGGATACAAAACAATACTTGCTACAGGACAGTAGTTACACCATATTGATACTTACTACAGATACCAGGTAGATACTGGATACAAAACAATACTCGCTACAGGACAGTAGTTACACCATATTGATACTTACTACAGATACCAGGTAGATACTGGATACAAAACAATACTTGCTACAGGACAGTAGTTACACCATATTGATACTTACTACAGATACCAGGTAGATACTGGATACAAAACAATACTCGCTACAGGACAGTAGTTACACCATATTGATACTTACTACAGATACCAGGTAGATACTGGATACAAAACAATACTTGCTACAGGACAGTAGTTACACCATATTGATACTTACTACAGATACCAGGTAGATACTGGATACAAAACAATACTCGCTACAGGACAGTAGTTACACCATATTGATACTTACTACAGATACCAGGTAGATACTGGATACAAAACAATACTTGCTACAGGACAGTAGTTACACCATATTGTTACTTACTACAGATACCAGGTAGATACTGGATACAAAACAATACTCGCTACAGGACAGTAGTTACACCATATTGTTACTTACTACAGATACCAGGTAGATGCTTTTAGATAATATTTTTTGAAGAAATAATCTTAAGAAGGCCAGAAAACTGTCTTAATTATCTCAAGGTCATAAAACAAACTGCCTCTTTGAATATGAAAAAAAAAGAAAAAAATTACACACACCAAAGCTGATGAATTGATGTGTTTTCCAGTTGATATCAAGGGACTTTTTCCCAATTCATTGAGGAAAAACCCTAACAGCAATATGATCACTTATCATATACATGATTTGTCTACAGGTGTCGACAGCAGTGGTGGAGCAGGTATTGGTTTTGGAAGTGTGGAGTACTGGATACGTCTCCGTGTGCCTATGGACCAGGCTCTCCGTTTGTACAAGGTATCATCTCATAGCAAAAAACATTCAATTCTTTGACTCTTTTGTTCCTCAATAATTTTATTCATTATTCAAATTTGATTCATTGAGCGATAAAAGCCATACCTGGGTCAAAGTTGACGATAGCCAGTGAAAATTAAGCCACCTCTTTTGACAGAGCCTTAACATTTACTGTTTATGTATTTAGGAGCGAACCAAAGCCCTGGGATATGTAACTTCAAATGAGAAGGCTGCGACAGAAGCCTTACAAGCACTCGATGAGACAGCTGCCAAGAGACCAGCAGACAATGTGAACGAACTTCATGTGAAAATCCTACGATGTTCCGACATCAAACCTCGGCGAGACAGTAAGTATTCATTACCAGAGAAATAATTCAAAGTACACGACTGACGCATTTCATATCTTAATAGTAGCCATATCCGCAGCAGAAAGAATAAGTCAGGTATTTGATTTCTAGTGTAATAGTCCCAGGTAGCTGTTTAGATAGATATAATATCATTCTTAATCCTGTAGTCTGATGTTTTGGTATCTGCTTAGAGTAGAGGCAAAGACAGCATTATCAGTGCATCTATCTATCTATATATATATACACAGCCTAACCAGTGTATCATGTCTCTGGATAGGTACGTAGCATCTCATAGTTACAGTTAGTCACTAGCATTTCGTTTAACAGTGATACATTTTTGACATTTATACATACCCGGTAAGAAAATTTCAAAAATCATAATCCTAAAATGGACACTCAGAAAATCGGGGAATTAAGGCTTAAAAAAAAAAGAAAAAGATAAATTTTCGTTTTTAGAAGGGTTAACATTGTGACTCTTGAACTGATTGTGGTGTGGAATTTTTTATGTTGCCAACAGCTCTGAATTCTGTTTTTTTTTTTTTTTTGAGTTCGGAAATTTTTCTCAATAATTTACTGAAGGTGAAAAATATCAGCAATTCATGCTGCGATAATTAAAAATGTTGTACCTAAAGTTATATTTATTTATTCAGTGTTAATAAGTAATAAAATAAATAAATATGTGTTTAATATATTAATCCTGTTTGATTTAATAATCTTTGTGTTTTCAGATGTCCAGCCATCGCCATATTGTATCTACCAATTCTTCGATTTCAACGACCACGACACTGTGATTCTTGCGAGCACAAACAACCCAGAGTACAATGATCACATGACCTACCCTGTACCAATGACGAAGGAGCTGGACCACTACCTAAAAACCTTTGTGAGTGACATATAGCTTAGTCCTGTAATAATATTCTGTATATATATATCCTGAAACCTCGGAAATAAGAAAAGTTTTGAAGAAATTAACATCATGTGATGTTGATATCATTTGTATTGTAGACTGTGATAAGTGTTAACTGTGATAAGTGTTCACTGTGATAAGTATTATTTCATACACATCGAAGACCACAGAAATCAGGCAGAATTTTGTCTGATTAATATTTACCAGACAGAAACAGGTCAACACAGAAAATTATCTAGCCTCAAAAATATGTCATCTATTCCTTTATAGCAGGTGTTTTTATCAATTGATGATTAATGAAGCCATATTTGATTTGTAGCAACTGAAGGTGTTCGTCTTTGATGATACTGACCCTGAGCAGACGGCATACTTAGGGATTGCAGATGTTCCCCTTATTCCCTTAGCACATAATAAGTCCATCCAAGGCATCTTTGAGCTGAAGGGAGCCAACAGCAAGATTAACGGAACGGTAGAAATGGAGCTAAGATGGCAGTATACATACATCATGTCTAAGGGTGTCCGCATACAGGTAAGGTCACACTGATAGGGCAGTATACATACATCATGTCCAAGGGTGTCCGCATACAGGTAAGGTCACAATGATAGGGCAGTATACATCATCATGTCCAAGGGTGTCCGCATACAGGTAAGGTCACACTGATTGGGCAGTATACATACATCATGTCCAAGGGTGTCCGCATACAGGTAAGGTCACACTGATAGGGCAGTATACATACATCATGTCCAAGGGTGTCCACATACAGGTAAGGTCATAAAGCATTATACATAAAGGTCAAAACTCATAGATGTACATCATATTGAAGGGAGTCTACATTCCAGTCATGTTATATATCAAATTTACGTTGATAATACCATTGCTTTGGAGCTATGATATCATATGAGTATTTGTTTTCACATTTCTGCTGTATAAACCAGCTTACAGCTATAGTTAACATATAGGGTTAGAAATGACATTGCTGGATAGTTCAAATCATGTTTACTTTGAGGTCACAAATAAAACTGGAGGCAAAAGTTTATTGCAGATGGCTGTTCTTTGTATTAAAAAATATACATTTGTTTATAAAATGTGAATCTACTTATCCCTATAATATTTTTTTTAATCATTTAGTTCAATGTAATACAATGTATTATTGCAGGACCCACCTGTGATGGAGGAGGTTGCACCACCATATGCTCCACCACATCAGGATCAGTCAGACTCGGATAGACAGTCTGTCGCAGAATCAGATATCACGCCAGTCAAACAGAGGTCTAGGGTAGCAGCCAAGTTCCCGGAACCCTCTGCAACCTCCACCCCTATGCCAGCACCACCAGAGAGCCGGGAGGGAGAGCCTGCCAAGGTCAGGGTCACACTGTTTCTACACATGAGTCACTGTTTATTTCAATAGTGCCAAGAAATACCTTCTATGTATGTAAGGTAACAAGTGGTCAGCAATTAGTTTGAGGTTTTGAAGTTTTGAACTTTATATACTTGTATAGCAGGTAGTTTTCTCACATCATTTTGTCAAATTGTGTATTATGAGAAATTCCCCCAACTATAGTAAGTATATAGTCCCTTGAATCTAAGATTACGGGACTTTTATTATATTTTGGCTAGTTTTGGTCTGCAGGTTTTTTGTGAGGGTTACAAAATCATTGACTAAATTCTATATGCATAACAGTGTGATAACTTATTTCCAGCTTGATATATAAGTCAGAAGGTTCCCAGTTATTTCTTGGGGATTTTGAAATGGAAACTAAATTTAAAAGGGTTTGGAGAAAATGGTGGGCAATTCAGCAACAACCTTGAGGAATTCCCAAACATTAGTATTAAATCAGAATCTTAAAGCTGTTCCTACACGAATGCCATCTACAAACATGTAACAAAAATGGCTGAAGATTTTTCACTTAAAGCTTTTATTTCATAGTAACTACAACATACATGCATGCACATAATTTAAATACTATACTTATCATATGCAACACACAAAATCTTCATAACGACATATAACATGTTACTTCTGTCTTTAAAAGAAACACCTCCATGTCATCTTCGGTGATGCTCACCAAACACTCTTTTACATGAATTTTGACAATCTACAACATGAAAAGCGACGATTGTTGTGGTAGACTCCACAATCTCAACTATATAACTCTAACTTTGATTTGTTCCTGTAATATTTTTATCTAATGTTTTTGAACATAAACAGTGACTAATCAATGACCAGCTGATAACTCCGATCATCTGTTGACAAATAGGCTATACAGCAGGGCTATCTTATCCTCTTTGGCCAATTTTAGTTACATCTTATTCTGTTGTTTTTGTGGTGTTTTACATAGAAAATTCCAAAGCGTCGGCTCCATGCAGAACCCAGTCAGGAGCCATCACTTGTCAATGATGCTGTGAAAGGGGTGATTTCTGATATTATGCCATCAAGTATGTCAGATTCAATGACAGAAACCCTGCCAGGTAAGTCCTGCATTATCACATTTTACTATTCTTCAGTTTTGTAACCCTATTTCCATAGAATATTTACATAACTCATAACAGTTACTTTTGTTTTGGCAAGCTGTGGAATCCGAGACATAGAGGAGTCCTTATGTAGTACCTTCCTCTCTATAGCACCTTAATATAGGAAAATAGGTGATGTAATGTCATCCCTCGTGTCTTCATTTGTGATCGAATTTCCTAGAAACTTTAAACAAGGTTTGAGTGCCAAGGTAGCTTGGACTGAGTTGCTTTTCAATATTCTTCGCCAGAGGCCGAGATCACCATTACTATAAATAGAAACTTTGTGCAATGACGTCATCTCTCTTGCATCTTCATTTGTCGTAGTGTTTCTATAACACTTCATAAAGAGATGAAGTACAACAGTAGTATGAATGAGTTGATGTTTTAACATTTTACACCAAAGGTCAAGGTCACTAGTACTGTACATGGATAAAACTTGTGATTGCTCTGGGCGTGGTACGTTCATAATATTTGTGGTTGGATTTCCATGAAAAATGTTTTTAAATAAAGGCAGGGACATACATATATAGTTACTCCAAAGGTTTATTGCTCCTACTGTTACAGTGATCGTACAACATTGTTACTACACTACTAACAGTTTTGTGACATATTACTGATTGTTTTATTGCTTATATTTTCCAGCTCAACCAAGCATTCATATGCCAGATAACCAGAGTGAGTATTGAAGCATGTTGATCAAATGTAATTTGCTGCTAACAATCATTATTAGACAATTCATTTTTCATGTAAAATTCTATCAGCGTTATTACGTAATCTCTGGTCTACAGACTGCTGGATTCTATCGGAGCATACAGTGGAGTTTCCCATGATATTGCCCAGTACAAGTTGATGATACAAATGCTGATTGTAATACTATGAGGACTATTTCTGTTATTTTGGCTAGAATATAGAACTTATAGAAGTGCTGTTATTTTGCTAGACTGTATATTAGTCATGTATCATACCACGCATGTTTGTTCAGTCATCCAACTAGGTGTGTGCTAGACATGTGTTCCCATGTTAGCTACCCCAGACTCCATACTCCTCATGATCAGTGAGAATGACTGATTTAGAATTTACTTGGAGGCAGGTTGGTCCCAGGCCTCGGACCCCGGACTGATAAGCAAACAGCTGATATAGTACTGAATATAAGCATGAGTTTCCCTGACCTTTGACCCCCCTTGACTTTGACCTCAAACTTATCTATGAGGTATTTGGTTGAGCTACTAGAAGCATGTAGGCTCTTGATCTCTGAACCAAGTCTAAGAGAAAATTGGCAATCTGAATCCAGTTAGAGGAGTCCTGGCTGGAAGTATCCGGTTTTCTGTGACCTCTGACCCTAGACTAAATGGCATTTGGCTGACTTAGTATTGACAAGAAGCATGTAGGTCCCTGACCTCTGGTCCCAGATGAAGAGGTAGTTGGTTCATTAATACTAGCAGGGGAAGTATGCAGTTCCTTGACTTCTGACCCTTGACTGATAGGTATTTGGTTGAGCTAGTATTGACTAAAAGGATGTAGGCCCCTGACCTTTGAACCGACATTAAGAGGTTAGTATGTAGTTTCTCAACCTCTGAACCTAGACCTATAGATATTTTGTTGAGCTAGCATTGACTAGAAGTATGCAGATTGCTGATTGAATACTGGCTTCTGGAAGCATGCAGTTCCTTGAATTCTAACCCACGACTAAGATATTTGACTGAGCTAGTACTGACTAGAGCATGTGCTTGTAGCCCCTTCTAGAGAAATGATAGTGGAGGCGCCCCATGAGGATGAGGAGGAGGAGGATGAAGTTGTAGAGGAAGAGATTATTGAGGAGGAGATGATTGAATCAGATGAGGAGAGTGACACAGCCAGTGGTGTTAAACCTCCTCAAAGCCTAATGGCTGATGTTAATGGAGAGGTCAAAGGTAACATATTTCATCCTCAACCTCCAGCTTGACCTTTGACTTCAATATAAACTCTCCATCTTATTTTGATTGGTGTGTTGTAGATGTAGTTTTTTTTCATTTAAATTCACCTGGCTTTGTAAATCATTATTCATTAACATTGAAAAGATCTTTCTTTGTGTGTGCATACTTAATTTTATCTTTTAAGTTCTTCACTGTGTTTTCTTAATGCAATGGAAAACACTTTCCTCTATTTTCTTCTTGATTTTGTATAAGAGGCCATAGCCTATTATAGTCCAATAGAAAGTAATAGGGTTTGTTATAGTTCAGAATCAAGCCCTTGGTTTATAGCAGTCGAACAGTAGGCCCTGGATTTGTAATAGTCCAACAGTTGGCCCTGTGTTTGTAATAGTCCAACAGTAGCCACTGGGTTTGTAAAAGTCCAACAGTAGACCCTGGGTTTGTGATAGTCAAATAGAAGATACAATGTACTTGGTTAATATTGACACACTTCATGTCAATTTGCAACCTGCTACTGTATGTTGTGTGACTTACAATACTACACCACTCTAGGGTTCCTTTTATCCTTCCACTGGGTGCTGAGTGACTTTCCCTATGCTATATACTACTGCATGTTGTGTGACTTACAATACTACACCACTATAGGGTTCCTTGTATCCTTCCACTGGGTGCTGAGTGACTTTCCCTATTCTATATACTACTGCATGTTGTGTGATCTGGTACAGTGTACTCACAATCAAGATTGCCTTGTACACTACCACTGACTTCTATTACATACCACTGTTTGTTGTGCGACTTAATTAAACTTCTCCACTCAAGATTTGTGAGTAGCCTACCACTGTGTGTTGTGTGTCACTTTTAACAATTCTTTTCTTTTAGGTTTAACACTCATCCTGATGGTGATATCCTGACACTGCATTTGATCATGAGACTGCTCTGATCATAACACTCATTATGATAGCTCTGCCATGATCATCATCTATCAGACTTATATTTATTTACTCTGTACAATGTACTTTCTGTGTGTGAAGGTAAAGGGTACCAGCAGGTTAAGCTATATTTAATTATAACCGTTGTCAATATGATGAAATTTTTGTTTAAAGTCTTTTTTAAAGATTCCATAAAAATCACATGTTGCAGTGTATAGTATTTAACAGAATAATCAAAATTTGAACTTTTGAAAATTTGGGATAGATAAAAAAGAAAATGGAAAAACTGAAGGGGTCATACTCAGAAATAGATAGTAAAGTCTACATTATACCATGTTACCATCCAGGAATTATAAATGCACAGCATCAAAATGAAAGTCGACTTTATGGAGAGTAAAGCCTATAAAATCTCAACAAACATGGACAGATACTCTCAGCCACAAACAACTTGGATTGCTTCATCTTCTGTGTAGGAGTGAGAATGCACAAAGTAAAAAAAACTCAGTGGAACACTTCTTTTGGATTATAACTGATGCAGTTGTAGCCTTTACCTTAAAAACTTGCATTTCAGGGCCTAAAGGGGGTATGTTCCTGAACCTGTTAATGTTCAGGCAAATGGAGAGGTGTAATATGTTTCTGTTACTGTATGGGTACAAGTACAGGAGAATGGATTACATGTTTATGTGACCTTCATGTTCTAGGGTTGCAGAAGGGTAAAAAGCCGATCCCTAAGGCTAGGAAAACAATTTTGACGGGTAATAGTATGGCCACTATGTTAAACCTTAGCATGGTCAATAATACCACCCTTGTATGTCAATAACTGTATATATATATTGTCATGGTAACAAGGCCCACCCTTTGTATGATGGTTGCTATGGTAACCAGCCACACCTAGGTATGATGGTTGTTATAGCTGTTGTTATGGTAACCAGTCACATCAAGGGATGCTGTTTTCCTTGTATGTAAATATTACCTTGCATGCTGTATGACAAGTAGTAAGGATATTTTGGTATTTGTTATACAGTTACAATTTAGCTTCAATGTTTATGTTGTGCAACCATAAAATGTTTTGGACTCATGTCGGTGCTTTGTTTTGTGTATTGTGTATGTCGTTAACTTGGTGGGAGTATATACTGCAGGCTGCACTTTTTATGTATTGTGTATGTCGTTAACTTGGTTGGAGTATATACTGCAGGCTGCACCTTTTATGTATTTTGTATGTCGTTAACTTGGTGGGAGTATATACTGCAGGCTGCGCCTTTTATGTATTGTGTATGTCGTTAACTTGGTGGGAGTATCTACTGCAGGCCGCACCTTTTATGTATTGTGTATGTCGTTAACTTGGTTGGAGTATATACTGCAGGCTGCACCTTTTATGTATGTGGGTACAGGTGGTGGTGAATAGATCTCATGTAGCTTTCAGTGTGTTTATGGCATGTATGTACCAGGTAACCCTGTCTACCAAGCATCTGTGGTATACCTTAATCTTGTAATCTGTTTGGTCAAGACAAATTTTTCATTACCCAATATCACATGGGATCCCCTAGCACTGTGTAGCGATCGGTGACACTATCTACATTATGTATTCATAAATGGTGACAGTACCAATGGTTTCACACTTATATTACATGTACTGTAAAAGTTTGATACCCTAAATATCAATAACAAACAAGGATTTTTTTGTTTTAATACCTTTCCTCTTGTCCTCATATTTGCTTACTACTAAAACACTGGCGTCAAATTAACAAACATTATGATGTCCAATTCAAGCGAGCAATGATAATAGATAAAACCAGCAATAACGCATGCTTTGTTATACACATTTAACATTTTCAATGGTCAGTATATTGTGCTGTTGCCAATTATCAGGACATTCAGATTTGTTAATTAGGAATTCCGTTGATGCAATGCTAAATGTAAATCTGATAGAGGTGCTTATTATATCCGTGTAATATTATAGAATGATAGCAGACCTTTCACTGGAAATAAAAGTGCTAGTATGTAATCAAATATATTAAGTATTTCATTGTAGTCTGTTAAGACTAGTAGATTTAATTTTATTATTATGTATTTCACATGATAGTTCATGGACATTTAACTCGCTTTCACATCCTGTAACATATTTCTTGTTGTTGAAGAAGTTACTGTTATATCTGTCTATGCAGTGTATAATCATCAACTTCATACTTAATATGCTTGTCGACTGTCTACTCTTGGTACAGTACACAAGCCTTGTTACACTCGGTGTCTGTTTCATTGTCTAAATTACCTCTTTCCTTGCCCTGGGATCAAGAAACCAATTCCAAGTTATGATTGTTGAATCATTTTATAGTTCATGTGTACTACATTTTTGTATATCTAAAAAGGTTACTTTACAATATTCATGCATTGTTTTACAACAGTTTGGCTGATTTCCAAGAGAAGTATCTGTTATAAAGACAAAGTTTGGACTAAGACTATTTATAATATCAAGGCCAAGTAATCTAATTCCCTAGATAAGATATTAAAACCAATTTTTTTTTTATTTCTTTTCAGATACAAAAGAAGAGATTTTAAGTCCAAAGGTAAATGGAACATATGTAAACAGTGACACGCCTCTTATGTCAGTCATTGGAGGCATTGCTTCTACACACTACCGTCATTGGTCTATTGTAATATTTCAGACTATAATCAGTTGTAGTTGCTCCTATTCAGTATTTTAATCTATTTAAATTTGATTGCTCCTATCTAAGGTTTTAGACTACTTATTATTGTAATTTTCAAGTTTAACATTTGACGAAGTTTACTTTTAATTACCGGTAGTGCTCTGTAACATTTGAGATTTTTTGAATTTTAATTGCTGCAGTTTAATCTTTGAGATTATTCAACTTAAGTTTCATTTCTCACTACTAATTAACATGTGAAACTGATACCAAAATTTAACATTTGAGACAAAATGAATTCCATTTTAAACTGAAAGGCTAATACTTTCTATGAATGTTTGATTTTAATCTTTTACTTCTTAAACATTCAATCTGAAGACATTGAAATGCATTAACACTGAAATGAATGCATTATTTTTCTTTACAGGAAGAATCCAAGATGTCGGACACCATGTTTGAAGAGGAGCATACTGGTAGGCATATTGATAAGTTTGTAAGGGATGGAATGCATTTGTCAATGAAATATAATAATAAAAAAAAAATCCCAAAAAAATATTTAATAAAGGGGCATAACTCCGTAAATTACTGTAGGTTAACAGTGGTAATCGAACTCTTTCCAGCTTCATAGTAATTAATTGAAGTTAATCTGTTGAAAACTACTGGAGATATCGACTGGACACTGTGGGCGTGCTTGAAAATAAATTGATAGTGATGTCACTTTATTGGTTTGAAATGATCTATGAATAGTAATGTAATATTCTCCTACTTCACATGTGTATCGGTATTTATAACAGTTGCCAGCAAAAGTAGCCAGCCATTCATCAACATTGAACCGTCTATCTTATTTTCAGAATACATATAGGTCAACACTATAGCATGTAAACATTCCACTATAAAAGCTATTCTTAGTCAACAATCTGTTCAAGAATATACGGTTTGTGATTCCTAATTATAATGAATTGCTATCAGTTTGATGTTAATTAGTGAAATTCAAGGTTTTGTATGTGGTATAACACTCACAAAGACGTAGAAGACCTGATGTTATTAAATACTATTAATTATGTGTTACAGAGGAGATTTCTGAGGATATAACGGAGGGCAGTCCCTCGGGTACCCTCCAGTTCACTACAGAACCCACGCCCATCACAGAGGAAAGCAGTCACGAGTCAGATACTCCTCATGTCATGGAGTCAGACAGCGAAGGCGTAATCATGGCACCCAAACCGACCAAGCGCAGCCAAAAAAAGGCTGCAGCAAAGAAGGTAGGTCAAATTAAGTAGCCCAGTCAGGAACAAGAGGCCCTGTATTGCTAACCTGAATATGTTTGAAATAATTGGTATGAAGTCCATGGTAGGTGCTGTAAGTACATATGAAATTTCAGAAAAATCCATCCAGTCCTTGAGATATAGCGAGAACAAACTTCAAACAGAGCCCCACCCCTAAATAAGGATAAAATCCCTTAATCCCGATGGTCGAAGAAGGATTTTAAAGGTTTTACCTCTATTTCTCCTATTTGACCCCGCCCTTTTGACCCCTGGGAGACCACATCCACTGCTTATACAAAATTGAGTCCCCTTGGCCAACGGATGCTCCAGACTAAATTAGGATAAAATCCCTTAATCCCTATGGTAGAAGAAGGATTTTCAAGGTTTTACCTCTATTTCCCCTATTGGGCCCCGCCTCTCTGCCTCCAGAGGGGTTAGACACACCATTTATACAAAATTAGTTCCCCTTCTACCCAAGGATGCTTCATACCAAATTTGGACAAAGTCCTGTCATTCGTACAGAAGAAGAAGGTATTTGAAAAATTTGCTATGTTTCCCCTATTGGGCCCCGCCCTTCTGCCCCCAGGGGGGCCACACTCACTGTTTATACAAAATTTGGTCCCTTTTGCCCAAGATCCTCCAGACCAAATAGGGAAGAAATTTTAAAGGTTAAAGGTTTTACCTCTATTTCCCCTATTGGGCCCCACCCCTCAGGTCCCAGGGGGTGCCACACCCACCGTTTATACAAAACTTGTTCCCCTTTACCCACGGATGCTCCACACCAAATATGGACCAAATCCTTTCATTCCTACAGAATAAGAAGGATTTTAAAGAATAATTTGCTATGTTTCCCCTATTGGGCCTTGCCCCTCGGCCCCCCAACCAGACCCACCATTTATACAAAATTAGTTCACCTTCACCCAATGATGATTCAGACTAAATATTGAACAAATCCTTTAATTCCTACAAAAGAAGAAGGATTTTAAAGAATAATTTGCTATGTTTCTCCTATTGGGCCCCGCCCCTCAGGCCCCTGTTGGGCCAGACCCACGGCTTATACAAAATTAGTTCCCCTTCACCCAATGATGATTCAGACCAAATATTGAACAAATCCTTTAATTCCTACAGAAGAAGAAGGATTTTAAAGAATTTGCTATATTTCCCCTATTGGGCCTTGCCCCTCGGCCCCCAAACCAGACCCACCATTTATACAAAATTGAGTCCCCTTGGCCTAAGGATGCTCCAGACTGAATTCGGATAAAATCTCTTCATCCCTATGATAGAAGAAGGATTTTTAAGGTTTTACCTCTATTTCCCCTATAGGGCCCCACCCCTCTGCCCCCAGGGGGGCCACACCCACCATTTATACAAAAAATTGAGTCCCCTTGGCCTAAGGATGCTCCAGACCAAATTTAGCGAAAATCTACTTAGCCGTTCAGGACTTCGGGCAGGTGAGCTAAAAAACTGTTGCATTTAAAATAGTTCATCCAATCATGGCCAGCCAGATAAAGGCTGCTACAAAGAAGGTAGGTCAACAAAGGGTAGTCAGAAAAAGGAAGCAACAAAAAAATATAGGGTCAACCAAACGTAGCCAGGATAAATCCATGGCAAAGAATGTAGGTTCTCTATCTGAGCACAGTCAGGACAAGGCTGCAGCAAAGAGAGTTGGTCTACCAAGCACTACCAATCAAAAACAGCCAATAAAAGGTTACTGCAAAGAAGGTAGATTCGATGGAAATATCCAGTTGAGTTCTTCAAAATCTGAACTGACAGTGAAGTGTTATATAATTGTTAGGATGTGGCAGATCTAGAATCAATGCATGTTCTTACCATTAAAAGCTACATATAGCTGCTAGGTTGTTTTAGAGAGGAGTCATTATAATAATTATCCATACTGCATTTCACTTGCAAATAAGCCTTTCTGGTATTAGCAATAACTTTGAGCTTCCTGCTACCTTATAAATATTTTCCGTTTTGGCCTACAGGGTAACTTTGTGACTATCACAATCTCACACTTATCACTGGAGGAAGGTGCTAATGTTCTACACAGGGACAACATTCGCCAGCTCTTCGTGGCCTACAATTTCCTAGGCATCGAACCACAGGAGCTGGAAACACCCTTCTCCCTCCCCAAACCAAAGCCTGGACAACAGATTGCTTTCAACTTTAGCAAGAGTGAGTATTTCCCCTTTTTCAAATTCAACTCATCATATCTTTCAATTTCACTGGCAAGAGTATGATTTTAAGCACTGTTACTATTGCAGACAGTGAACAAAATGCTTGAAACTGAATTTGCTCAACATAAAGAGTGTTGATTGATGTCATGCAATTTTAATTATATCATTCAGTTTCTTAGTGCAACATCCAAGTCTGTTAGGAAATCAATTCAGAAAACAAAGATTATAACATCATCTTTCAATTTTAGCTTTCCAAGTGGATATAGAGAAGAACTACACAAGAAGACAGTTTCTGGCCAGCATGTTACTACCAGATGATCCTGAGCAGGGCCGGTAAGTACTTATTTATCTTGTGCACCTGGTAAGGCTTAACTTTTTATAATGATCTCAATCAGGTCCAAAGATCAATGTCATGTCATGGTCACATTTTTTCTTACTTTCCAGAATGTATGTTTTTTTTCTTTTTTTTTTCTAGCAAAACTGGTAAAGTTCAAGCACATTAATTGCTAACACAAGGGCCAAGAGCTGTGTTCATTTTTGGGATGAAACTATCAAATAAAGTAAATCTGGAAATGTTTTCCTTGATAGTACACCTACATTGTTTAAGGGATGTTTGCATTGATATAGAAGTACCATAAAACATTACCTGTTTAAACTTCTCAGTTTTATACCGATATAGGATGTACATTAAAGTGTTCCACTCAACAAGTAGACTTGTACAGTTTGATGTAATCTCCCACTGTGGAGAAATTTTAGCAAACGTTTACATGTACCAGGTATCTCTGTTATACAATTTGGTGCTCAACTAGAATTCTTATTTCAGACATAAAATAAAAGCATAAAACTCTGTCAATTTCTTGTTGTATAAATTTCATTACATATTTTGCTGTGCGCAGGATTCGGTTTACCATTGTGAGTGAGCCCCCTGATGAAGACATGGAGGGAGACTGCGAGGATGTGGGCGTGGCCTGGGTCAGCATAAAAACCATCCTCATGAAGAGGGAGAACATCATAGAGCAAGATGTGGAAGGTGAGGCCTCCTCAAGGGGGATCTGGTTATGTTTGGGGGACCCATATTGGGGAGTTTATAAACTGGGAACGGCTAATATACCAAGTAAAACCTTTAACTGTTCGAGTCTTTATTCAAAAGGTCAAATATCTGCCATTACATGTGTAAAATTTGTTTTTCTGGAAATAAACTCACAATAATCTTTATTTCATTGAATCATTTACACACTTTTATCCCTGCTTTACTTGAACATTTTCATATTAAGCTTTGATTATTTAAAGAGTTAACTTTTCCTCAATGTTAAACATTAAACCTAGTGACTTCTATTTGTATTTATGTAAATATATTAGTAACCATAAGATATCCTTTTCTGCTCCAGTGTTAGATGTCAAGAATGAGAAGAATGTGATCGGCAGTCTGAATCTGTCGGTGGATTGCTTGGCAGCCCTTCAAGCTGTTGAGAACGAAATGCAAGTGGACGGCACATATTAGATATCTTCGTACTAGACTTAAAACAGCAGGAAATAAAAACACATACTGAAAGTTGACCAGCAAGGAATAGAAACACATACTAGACATTTGTCAGCTGGAAATCAGACACAAACTTAATACATTTTGGAATACCAAAGAGTGCTATCATGACTCCAAAGCATTTCATTGCTGCTCTTTTTAAATTAATAATCTTTGATAAGATTCTTAATTATTACATTACTGGTATCTATGAAGTAGATATCAGTAAAAGAACATCTTAACTATGTTGTCTACAAGAACGTTGTGCAAAATGAAACAGTTAGTTCAGTCTGGTTGTTAGTATATAATCTAAAGTGTATGACGTCGTCACACAGTTGTCTGCCCTTACTTTACCTCCTGTAACTTAATGTGATTGTACAATTATATATAAGGAACTTTATTTCAGTACCGGTAATACAGCTATCTGATCTCAGGAGTCCTCGGTTTGTTGAGGGATACCACCCAAAGAATTTAACTAATAATTTACATAGAACAGACAGGAAACCCAACCATGAATAACAGGGACTTATTTTGGAGTTCTAGGGTCAGGTTGATGTTTTAACTTAACAGCCCTCGCTTGCATTTCCAAATTATCTGTGATAAGTGTTTGAGTGTATTATTGTTATATGGATGTGAAGCGTGATCTGTACATAGTTCTTAATTATTGGTTGGAGTACCGATCTGTAAATAGTTATTTTACCAGTCCTTAAACTTCGTCAAAGTCTAGCATCTAAATTGATTAGTATGAAACAGAATAAATTGACTTCCGTCCATATGTATATATTTTATGAACATTATTTATTGCCCAACGTGTCAGCATCCTATTTTTTGCCTTAGAATGACTTTCCATCTTTCTCAAAATCTATTATGAGGACATTTTTAATTTTTACCATTGTAACAGGGGTATTTTGTCTCCATTTGATTGTAAATATGATGCTCTACTAATTAGCTGTATTTTTACTCAACATTTACAAATCATGTCAATTTTTCATTAATAAAAAAAATAGAAAACTAAATTATTTATAAAATAAAGGTACCCATTTTTATTCATTCATTCATTCATATGTATTTTAAAGTTATGCTATGATAGTTCTTCTCAATTTAGCCATTTTTCAAAGAATGAATCTACATTTTGTACTTATTAGGTGAAATACGCTGTGTAGAGTAGGCCATGTCCCTTGATAATAAGGAATCACATGTCAGGTTTTTTATTTGATACCTTTGACTAGCAATTTAGGTATTCAACTGAATAAAACCATAAAACTGCATTTTCTCTTGTTGGTGATATTTTTGAAGACATTCCAGGTGACTATTACCTGGGTGTTTGCACAAAAATGGGTTTAAAATTCTCAGACAGTAAAAAAAAAATTGACATTATAGAGACACTTCATAGGACATTTCAAATTTACTCTAGAAAATAATTACCTGTGTTATGCAGTTTTCAACTACACACCTGTTAATAGGGGCGTCACAAAACGCCAAGAGTGGTTCACGATATATTGCAATACAGAATGAATGTATTGCGATACGTATCCCGATATATTGTCATAGGAAGGATGTGCTTAATTTTATAAGTTGTTGTCAGAATTTTATCAAACTTTATCATATATAATATGGATTTAATTGATTTAAGATTTTTGTCAAACCAACCATCGATTTAAACACTTAACTATTAAAAGCCTGCTTTATGCTTATTGGCATATCTGTTTTTGTATTTGTAGTAATTTGCAAATTTAAAACACCAAGCAGATACATGCTTTTGAGAAATATTGCTGTACCATTTTGAAAAATATTGCAATACAGCAATATTTCATCTCTGTATATATACGTATTGTGGTACATTACGATATGCCTGTGTATTGTGATATACCTGTTTTCCAATATATTGTGACAGCCCTACTCATTCTACTGGTACCTGTAATACCATTCACACCTATTATCCCGTTATAAAATGATGACCTTTATAACTATGGTTATCGTAATGCCCAACTACATAAACAAATGCATACCACTGACTTCACTTCTTCAGCGTCATATCCTAATATTTACAAACTATGTGACAATACTGACCACCTAACTTTTGAGCTCTGGGATGATAATCTCACAATCATTAACATTCCTTTACTCAGCAATCAGTGTAGTATCCAATAAGATGCTTTTGGCATTATGTGGAGTAATTGGTCCAGCCTGTGTAGGTATCTGTATTTTTTTTCTGGTAATTTCATCCTGTTAATCCATAAATTGAGTAGCCAAGGTTTCATACGAGAGAAGTTTCGATCTACATAGAGGAAATTTTGCAATTATCATGAACCAGTTCCAAACTTTGGAGATTTCATTGTTGATCACGATTAAAGAACTGTTCACAAGTGTCTTTTCATGAGCGGCGGAGTAATATTCCATACAATTCTTATACTTCGTTACCAGGCAGACAGGTTCATTCTACTGATATATATTACTGTATACCAGTAATTGATGGTTCGGAAGGTCCTTTCACACACTCAATGATTAATTGATACTAGGAAATTACTATCATTCAAATTATTATATTAAGAAAATCATCAATTGTGTCTTTCTAATTTTAAATCAGTTGAAACTAACATATATTACTGCATGGAAAAATAATAAAGAAAGACAAACTAAACGTTGATTTAAGAAAAAAAACTCTTTCATACAGATTTTATAATATTATCAATATTTTATTGCACATTAGAAAATATTAAAAATTGAAAAACAATTCATCTCTTTTGAAAATTTCTTGTAGGGTCCCTGTACCCATAATGCTGATTATAATGCAAGGCTGCAACTTATATACTTCATGTTATGAAATTAATATACACTGTAACTAGAAATGACTACAGCATATTTATTACAGACTCGGGACATCGCCCGCAAATGGAAAACTGAGAAATATTCAAAATATATGGAGATGGAGGGAATGTGATAACTGTAATAGAAACGTATCGATGATTAAATTAAGCTTTGAATCTTAGCTAACCAGAGCCGCAGTCAACTTAACTGGCATCAAAATAGAATTAAGCAAACCACAACCATCATGACAATACATGTATAACCTAATAGAAGGATTTTTTTCTGATCCTACAGAATTTATGGATTTTTTCCTGTTATACAGACAGATTGTTGGAGAGATACATTAAATTTTAACATAGTTAACTCATCCACCCCTGAAATTGCATAATGAACTATTCCAACCTTTTATTCGGAAGAGTTTAAATGTGTCTTCAGGGGCGAATGAGTTACCGGGTAAACAATGTAAATGATGTTCAATCTGAAGTCTTTATACAGTTTTTCTTGCCCTTTGTGATAGAGATAATCTCAATCGGTAGGGTAACAGTTTTCAAATGTCCCTTCATTCTGTATAAATTGTCTCCAAATTATATAAAGGTCAATGTGTACTCAACATGAATTCAAAAGGCATATCAATCTCTTTGGTCCCGTTAATAGTCGAACAGCCCCAATTTTTCAAAGCATTTAAAACAAAATCATTTTAGACTGAAGGTTTCAGAAAAACAATTTTTACTACCGTATACAAAATGATTTGCAAGTTGAAATCATTTCATATTTCTTCAAACAAGGAAATGTCATCCTGGTTTTCTGTCAATTTAAAAGAAAACTAGAACTTCAATTTCATTTCAAAGTTAGTATGCTCTATGAAAGTGTTCCATATAAATGGAATGTATTCATTATCTCTTAAGAATATCAATATAATACACCAAGTGAGAAACAAATATTTAAATAATTTACATGAGTGTAAACTCATGAATGAAAAATATTCATTACACAAGTTAATATAACATAATCATCAACAGATAAGAAATATTTTATTTACTATATTTATAAAGGTCAAGTAACGAAGCAAATGATTGTCAACAGACAATAAACAATGCGTACACAGAAAACTTGAGTTTGAAATGAATTTTATGATAAATTAGGGGCTAGATCACACGTACAAGGGTTGTGGTCTGGGTGGGGGTTTAGAATACACTGTATGCATAGTTTAAAGAAAGCATTTGAAATATGTAAACATTACCTAGGATTGGTAAAACAATGGGTGAAATCTGTTTTCAATGTCGGTACAATACACAACGGTTGAAATTGGTTTCAAATGTTGGTACATGTACTATATAACATTGAGGTGATGTGTTCAAATGCTGAAACAACATTTGTTAAACTACTTATTTAAAATTCAAATCATCTTCCCTGAAACATTTGTCTGTTTAGCAATTAGGGTCACCAGCCAGACCACAATCCTGTGTTATTCGAGAAAAAAAGTAACCAAACATGCTGCAGAATGATGAATACATATTATAGTGACAGGCCCAGCTTTTCAGACCTGCCTGTGAGTTAACAATAACGTCCCTGCCATTTCTCTGAATATCTTTTTACTCGACAAACAACATCCATCATATTCACTACATACAAGGTATATACTGGTTTACATGGACGCTTCAATTTCTCTGTATACAGTTCATCATTTCACGCCTTTAATATTGTCATGATATATTAGGGTGGAGACAACACAATGTTTACATATATACATTGTAACTGTTAACTTAAACATAAATGGTCATTAAATAAAAACAAAATAAACCCACATAACCTGGTATTATCAAAGTTTAGAGACACTTAATTAAAGAAAAACACTTGTTAAGTGACTAGATATGTTACCCACTGTGCTGTCGGGGCACGTAAGATAATGTGCTGGCCTTTAGTGGCAATAAAAGTGTCCTGCTTCAACTCCCCTGCCCCGAGGGTCAGCCAACAAATATTCAATATGCAATGCATTTCATTGTCTTTGGTGTCTGATATTGTGGTAAAATATTGTCAACAACTTAACAATCATACAGCCCCACTAAATCTCGGCTACGTTACACACCCACAATCACGACCATACTGTGCCATTAAATCTCTGTTTCACAACCACATAGCAGCACTGCTGCAGACCTGTTACACGCCCACATCTCATCCTCGAATTCCTGGGGCTACACTCGATTATGTCCTCTGCAACCCTGGAAGATGTAGTGACAAAATTGAAGGCTCTTTATGTGGCACCTTGCGGATGACACAAGTTAAATTAGTTTATAATTGATCATTTGATGTAAATCAAAAGAATCATACGGGAGCATCATGGTAAAATTAACCGATTTTGAAGGCGGGTGCTGCTCCTCTGTTATCTTTAAAGGACAGGTATCAGCCTAGTGACTGGTCAGTTTCTTATACCTCAAACCATTTAAATACTGTATACCAGAAAACTTTCACCCAGACAATTTTTCGCCCTACACCAATGAACTACTATTTCGCCCAATATACATTTTGCCTGGCCTTCACATTTGATTACTATGTTTATAACATTGCTTAGTACTGTTTGCAGTAATGATACATTAATGCCCTCATTGCAGAGGGTGAAAATGGCGAAATTTAACTTGCGGCGAAAATTTCCCGGTATACAGTAGATAATTTCATGACATTATAGGGTGGAGACAACGTAAGTGAGCGTAGCCCTATTAACCCAGGAAATTCAAGGATGACCCACATATATGACCAGTGCATACCACACATCTAAAATTCCTGAACAAACATTAGCATTAACTGCTGTTATACACTCATAACCATATTTTACTCCATTTCAAGTATCACAAGATTAATGAAAACTTACTAGTGACCTGCAAATATGAACAGGCTTTTTATATTTTTAATGATCAAGATCTTGTGAAATATATTTTAACATTATACTCTAATTTGGCTGATTACAGTACCACATACCTATACTACGTCCATAACCTTGAGATACCATGGTCTAGCTGACAAGCATGGTACATGTACTCACTATAATGCTGTACAACTGTAGAAATATTAAAACATCATAACAAGAGGTTAATCAAAATAATTTACACTTAATAACAGAGCACCAATTAAAGAGAAAAGTACTTTAAATGATGTAATGAGTCATAAAATATACGTAATTAACTCTATTAGAATCTCCATAAAATACAGCAAACAAAGATTTTGGCATTAAATACCCAGCCTCATGATCACATTGCTTATTAACAGTAATGCACATATCATACCAGAATTTCTTTATACATAGGATGGGCCGATCATATGACAAATATGCCAGTCTTTTCACAACATAGTCATATTCTAAATATACCAGATTTATACAACATGAGCATATCGTAAATATTCCTACAAAGTGATGACATGGTCAATATACTGATAATTAATATACATTTGATCATATGATGAATACAATTAGAGGTTATATAACCATTTCCATAACCTACCCTTATCTACCCCTCCATACAAGCCTGAGGGTTCAGAAGCTCGAAGGCTGATATGGGTTGAGGGTTGATACTGGGTAGCCTTAGGACATGGAAATAATTGTATGAAAACCTTTTTGTCATATACAATGCACTACATCCTGTAAATGTTTCAGTACAACATTAAAATTACCAGCAATGACACCAACTCAATGTGCATAATGTGTTTTTTCCTGAAATGTGTTGAACTGAAAGTAAAAGATATGGTGCGTGCCGAGCAGATACTGCATGTGTGGCAGATATATGGGTTGGTCTGGAATATACCCCTGTACAGCTAGCTGTGTCTCATGCAAGACAACCCGTATCACTGTAGGGCTGCAACAATACATATAGTAACAGAAGAAGCAAAAAGAAAAGATATGTTGCATTTTTTTTATGGCAATATTTTAACTGAAAAAACTTGGTCCAAAATGGGCATGACTTTAAAGTTTCATACAATTCAAGTCTTTCGACGTGCATGCCGAGCTGGAGCTGTCACTCGCCAGGTTGGAACCGATATGGGTAGACTAAATTCAGAAATGAGAAAATCCTAAAAATATTTTAAGTGTATCTTAACCTCTCAAAAATATTGTGTATTGTACAGTATTCAAAATATGATATATCATCGCAGCCCTACATATCACAGACAAATTTTATATGATAATAAACCTAATGATACAATATGATCACGCAGTAAAATGCTGTTCTATATACCATACCTCATGATCACATGATATATATATTAATCTTTATACATTTGGTCACATGATAAGAATATTAAGGATACTAACACCACAAGAATGGTTTGGCGATGTTAACTTGTGTCTACATGTTTTGGCCTTCTGTTCAGACTGCTTCAGAATAAAAACAACAGTGTGGTCGAAGCTTATGTAAGAGTGAAATTCTATGGTCTTTGGTGGCTTATTTACGCAGGTTCTCCAGAATTATAAATATTCTGTAATAATGAAAATAAGTCAACTTAATTCATCCTTATCTTTATACAACATTTTAACATCGTAAAAATACTTATCTTCATACAAATCATCACATGGTAGATTCTATACATCATGATCACAAAGTAAAATGTTTTGACATTCAGACTTTATGAAGTGAAATATAAATTAAATCTGAGTTATAAAGGAAGACATAACTGTATCAGATACACATTATCTAATTCCCCGCTGCTACCTGTCCCGTGAAGCATTAAATACTTCTTCCTCTTCATCAGAATCGTGTCCTTCATTGCCGATCATTTCCATCATCTCCTCCCGATTCAAAGAGGCCTTTTTAGCATCATCTTCTGGAAAAGTGAATATTAAGTGTTTGCGTCTTGTAGAGATTGATGTGACCAGTATAAGTTGACACAAAGTGTGATGTCACACAATTATATGGTCAAACCTGTATAAGGGACCACCCTTGGAAAGTCAAACAATTAATCTCTTAAGGTAATGGGTACCAACAAGTTCAACTATATTTATTTATAACCATTGTGCACCGTCACTATCGTGAAATATTTGGTTAAGTCCTTTTCAAAAATATTCCTTAAAAACCACACGTGGCATTACATTTTACAGAACTCGTGTTGTTTGAAATTTGAATATTTAACATAAATGAAAAAGAAAATGCAAAACACTGCAGGGGTCAAACTCATAACTTTTACATTGCAAGAACTACAATCTACCAACCTTGCAATCCAGGAATTGTAAATGCTAAATGCATCAAAATATGTATATTTAATTTATGGGCTGCAAAGCCTAAAAAAATGAACCTTGAAATATGCATGTTGACAGGGGAAGTAATAACTCTAAGCCAGAAAAGAGTCCTTTTGGCTGCTACATTTTCTATATAAAATGGAGAGTACTCCAGGGTAAAAAATAAAATTTAATTGGAACTCTTTTTTCGCGACTAAAACTGATGCAGTGGTACCATTTCCCTTAATGAATATTGTATCTTAATAAAGGTTCAATGCACAATGAAACTATTGCAATAGGGAATATTAAAAGTGCACGTGGCCTCTTTAACACAGATTGCCTCTAAATGGAAGTGGTATTATGAGCAGGTTATACAGTGCACAGTCTTAAAGATGAACTATAAGTATGATGTTGTGTATACTCACTATGTAAAGCCTTTAAAAGGACGTGAAGTGTGATACCAGACAGACACACAAGTAAGCCAATCACATTGATGGGGTTCATCTCGTCACCATTTATCTTTGTGGCCAGGTATAACGTGCATAACTCCTGAAACAGTTGAAAACATGTGTAAATGTAGTCAAATACAATCAAAAACAGGTGTAAAAGTACAAAAAAAATCGGTACGTATCCTCAATTACACCACAATTCATATACAATCATATCCTTCATCAGGACTTAAAGTTATCAATAAAATACTTAGACGTCTAACACCATTTGACAATTTCTGCAATGCTTTCCTGTAACCCAAGACCTTCATATCAGCTTGAGGGGTCATATTCCTTAGGGCTGATATTGGTTGAGGGCTGATATAGGGTAGGATGTGGAAATGATCAAGTTATAAACTTTTTTATCAATTAGTACTCTTTCATTTTATTTTAGCACAGCCTCAAAATCATAAGCAATAACTCACAAGTTATGAAATTGAGTGTACTTGAAACATGATTTTTTATTGTGCTGAACCTTGAATTGAACAGATATGGTGTAATGTGCTGGGTGGATATGGTGTGTGCTGGGCAGATATGGTGTGTACTGGGCAGATATGGTGTATGCTGGGTAGATATGGTGTATGCTGGGTGGATATGGGTTGCTTTGCTAGCAATAATGAATATCACACATGCAAAACAAGTAAATGAAAGGTCTAAAGGGCATTTGTCACTGCTATTATTAGCTTGTAAGATTATTGTTTATTCTTGAGATATCTCACATTAGATAAAACATTTTATGGGTAAGACAATTGAATAGGTTGATTATTATATAAGCAACATGTGATGACTTCATAAGCTATAAATGCAGATAAGTGCCTACCATACCTTCACATTATATCTGAGCGTAAAACTTAATAAACAAGAGATACCAGAGGGCTCTTGGTGCCCACCATTGTACCATCTTCATTAGTTCTTTGTCAGTTTGATATTTTCTCTTCTTTTTTCTTATCTGTTTGATCGAGTCATGTTAACAGTAAATGCACCTTGAGGTAACTTTTGATCTAAACTTAATACTGCTGTGTATACAAGACAACCTTCAAAGTAAGTTTGTTGTTTCACATATTTACTGGAAACCGAACTGATCATTGCAATATGAGAAAGATCTGTTAAGTTATTCCTTCAGCCATCTTGTTTTTTAAGATCACTCTCAAGATAAAACATGCAAAACTGAGGATCAAGGGGAACCTACATATCAAATGTATCAACATCCCTCAAGTTTTTCCTGAGAAATAGCACTAACAAACCTTAAAAGTCACTTGTCAGCCATTCTGTTTATCCAATCAGTCTCAAATGTAAACATGCACAATGAAGGACCATGGGAAACCTACATAACCAATCTGAGAAAGATCCTTTGAGTACTTCCTGAGAAACAGCAGTAACAAACCTCAAAATCAAAGATGGTCGCCTGTCAGCCATTTTATTTATCCATTCAGTCTTAAAAGAGAACATCCACAACTACAGACCAAGACCATGGGGGAACCTACATAGCAAATTTGAGAAACATTCCTCCAGTACTTCCTGAGAAATAGCGATAACAAACCTTCACGTTCAAAATCCAAGATGGCTGCCTGTCGGCCATTTTGTTTATCATGTCAGTCTTAAAATTAAATATGCACACTAGAGATCAAGGGGAACCTTCATATCAAATTTGAGAAAAATCCCTTCAGCAGTTTCTGAGAAATAGCAATAACAAGAATTGTTTAAGGATGGACGACTGACGAAGGACGGACGGACCACGGACAAAGGGCGATTTGAATAGCCCACCATCAGATGATGGTGGAATGAAAATGAAAGATAATAAGAATAAATATTTTTTTTGTGATGGGAGACTTACCTTGAATATGCCTGAGATTGAGAATGTTAAACAGGAGGTTTGACCTACAAGTAAAAACTCAGAAAACTCCAGCATGAAAGCTAGACATGCTCCACCAAACACCATGGCTAGGTTTCTACATACTAACGTGTAGTCTTGGAAACGGAAAAAGTCTGACGTTGAAGCAAGAGGAACGCCTGAAATGACAATGACTGATATTTTTACACTCCACCAGAACTAAACACAGTTTACCCAGTAATTAGAATTATTGTTTAATACAGCAGGGTGAATTTTGTTAACGCTAATAGAAATAGTTTAACTTATAATTATTTTTGAGTACAGCTTTTGCTTTTATTTGTCTGTTTTGTGTTATTAAGACTAGTATTATGCTATTCTGTGAATCAGTTAATTTTTGTGATTAATTTGTTTTGCGAGTGTACTTCAATAACTAAAGGCGAAATATTTATCTCACAAAAAAGGGTGAAATATTTATCTCACAAAATCTAAAAAAAAAATTATGTGTTTGCTGTCAATAAGGAATGAATCATCTTCAGTTGTAAAAATGCAGAAAACACATTTAGTCATTCTGGATGTAGATGACAATTAATTACAAAATTAACAACATAATAGCAATGAATTCTATCACTTATACGTAATACATAAGTATGTAACAGTATTAATATGCCAAAAAGTTGCCACAGGCAAAATGCCCTCCTGAAGATAAAATCACAGCTATTTTTTTTAAAAAGACTAACATGAAAGCTTTTCAATATTGTGAAAATGTTATCGTTTCTTTTGGACAGCTCTTACATTTTTGGGAATAACCTATATTTCCCGGGGACTGATAGGGGCTATTCCATAAAATATCACAAGGGGGTTGTGGGAGGCACCTGTATCAATATATAATGGGTGGTGGGGCTAAAACCAGATTTGCCTACCATTCCTTATATCAAATCACTTTTAAAGATTTATGGTTAGTGTGGTCTCTGTAAAAGTGCCTCCCACCCCTCCCCTACGGTTAAGTCTAGAAAAGCACCCCTAGTAAAATGACAACTTTGTTGATATTTACCTTCAAATATGGCAGCGAGTGGAAGGAGTACTAGGATCATCCATGGCTGTATATGATACATCATGTCGAGGGGATTGGATAAACCTGTGAACACAACATGTAGGTTTTAGAGAAACACTTACCAGGTAGTGAAAGGAGAGAAAATTTGTGGAAGGCAAATAACGATTATGTTAGCCTACACATAGTCAACCCAGGTGAGGTTTACAGATTAAAACAATAGGAAAACAGCCTTCTAATATAAGCAATCCATATAGTCTCCTATCTCCAGACAAATTTTTGTTTCAAAACTAAACAAAGACCCATAACTCTGTATATTGTGGAACAAGACAAAGGACGTGGATTGCAAACCTTTAGTCCCCTCTGACAATAAACATGTGCCTTCTCCACCACAAATCATTGCCAAGCCATGATACATCCATTTATATGAAGTTTCTTAAACATATGTTCACTGGTTTAAAAAGCATTGCCTAGACAGTGACTATGGTCTGATCACTGACCTCCTGTATTGCATTGCCATAATCTTGATAATAGGGTTAAATGAGTGATATTATGAGTTAACAAATTTTACCCAAACAAACACTTATTACCCAGAAATGGCATTTTTTGTATACATTTTTAGTGTGCGACACTCTCAATGTGACTGATAATGATAAATTTGATAGCTTGTCTTAGAGTGTATACATCGATCAATAGTATTCACGTAACAAAATACACACAAAATAGTATACATTACAATACAAAATAGTATACATTACAATACAAAAATAGTATACATTCCACTACATCAATTCTATGGATCTATATTAAATCTGGATGTTCCAATAAGTAGAAATATAAACTGACCACAAATAAACATGCAAATATCCAAATCAATGTAACCAAGAAATGAGTTTATTTTGATTAAACCATTGACAAAATCTGTGAACAGTAATTTCTGGGAAATGATCCAGAGAATAAAATCCTAGGACCATCCTGACATTAAATGAGAGTATTAGCAGACAAGCAGGTCAACTGATGTTAAGATAATGAAATACATTTGTAGGGGTAATCACGTTTTTTAAATGCCTCTGCTAAGAAATGAGTCAAAGACCTTTGGTTTACTAGTCTTATGCTCTGCCAAATGAGCTTAAGGGAAATTCACCCTAGCCAGGTCAGCAGAAAGGGGCTGACACACTCCCCTCCAGGAGAGAAGTTGTCCAAAGCTTACCAGGGGTCATATTCCATCTTTGCGTATTGCAGAGTTATCTTCTCTTGCGAGCAGCTATTGATTGTTACGTTATTTGTTTGTGAGAGTAACGTCATCAATTTTTGAGAAAACGACGTAATTTTCTCACAAAAACCAATGACTTAACAATCAATACCTGCTCACAAGAGAAGATCACTCTGCAATACGCAAAGACGGAATAAATTCTTGTGAATGCAAGGCTGATTATTTTGTCATATTTCTCGGTCTCTACATGGGTGCCAATGAAATAAGGTCATTGTTTTTTCAATGCCACTGCTAGGGATTGAACTAGTCAACTAGTCTGATGCTATACCTAATGACCTAAAGAGAAATTCTGCCTAACCGGGTGGGTAGGAAGCAGCTAGTACTCTACCAGATTGACATTAAAAAATATTTTTTGAGAGATGTGCTTATGTATGCACCGCAATGCCTTATAATACTGTTTTGTTTATAGTAACACTTATACGTTTACATTTAAATTTTAATATGCTAAAAAGGCTTTTTCACAGTCAGATACAGTTTTATTTGAGACAATAATAGATAGATGGATATTTTCAATACCTATTTCTTCCTTCTGTAAAATGAGTTGAGCCAGTCCCCAGCGTAGGCCGGACAGTACGGATGCTGACAGGACCATTATAAATCCCTCTAGGTGGAACTGTGTGGAGTGGTAGGTAAACATAAACAGCCCCGTGGACACCAGCAGGACAACAACGGACAGCGACCATCTCTGGAATACATAGCAAGCCATTAACCCTTTCACCCCTATGTAACTTTAGTAGACTCTACCATGCACTGATCTGGATGAGTCCATTATGGTCTACAGTGGTGAAAGGGTACATATCAAAGGTTATGCTATCATTTTATATTTATATTTGCTCTGCATCCTTCCATTGCTATTGTAACACTATCAATCGCTATTGTGACATCATCAATTTCATTGTTGTCAACACTAAATAAAGCATAACTACTCTATCAAAATGTAAATATAAATAATGAATATTTCAGCAAATATTGCTATGGTCCTGTAACACACATTCCTATTGCTGACAAACTTACATAAATTAAGTTTGTCATCAATAGCGATGTGTGTTATAGGACCATAACAACATTTGCTAAAACATTCATTGTTTAAGTATGATCACAGACCAAACTATTCATACGTATGTATTAGTGTTGATGCCAAACTATGTATACTGCTATTTATGTCAGAGTTCATACCAATTTTTAAATTTTTTATTGTCCTAGTTCATGCCATGCTATTTATGTCAGAGTACTATACATGCCAAAGTACATGTATTGGCGTCAGAGTGTAGGCTATTCTATAAATATTACAGTATTTGTCAAATACTTTAATATATCAAGGCACAGCTTGCCAAACTCAAATTATGAAGAAACACCAAACTATTTAAAGGTCAGAACATATATGTCAAACTACTTAGGCATGTCAAGTTCTTTATGTTACGGTACACTGCATGTTAAATGAAGCAACCAGGACCATGTCAAGTTCTTTATGTTACGGTACACTGCATGTTAAATGAAGCAGCCAGGACCATGTCAAGTTCTTTATGTTACGGTACACTGCATGTTAAATGAAGCAGCCAGGACCATGTCAAGTTCTTTATGTTACGGTACACTGCATGTTAAATGAAGCAGCCAGGACCATGTCAAGTTCTTTATGTTACGGTACACTGCATGTTAAATGAAGCAGCCAGGACCATGTCAAGTTCTTTATGTTACGGTACACTGCATGTTAAATGAAGCAGCCAGGACCATGTCAAGTTCTTTATGTTACGGTACACTGCATGTTAAATGAAGCAGCCAGGACCATGTCAAGTTCTTTATGTTACGGTACACTGCATGTTAAATGAAGCAGCCAGGACCATGTCAAGTTCTTTATGTTACGGTACACTGCATGTTAAATGAAGCAGCCAGGACCATGTCAAGTTCTTTATGTTACGGTACACTGCATGTTAAATGAAGCAGCCAGGACCATGTCAAGTTCTTTATGTTACGGTACACTGCATGTTAAATGAAGCAGCCAGGACCATGTCAAGTTCTTTATGTTACGGTACACTGCATGTTAAATGAAGCAGCCAGGACCATGTCAAGTTCTTTATGTTACGGTACACTGCATGTTAAATGAAGCAGCCAGGACCATGTCAAGTTCTTTATGTTACGGTACACTGCATGTTAAATGAAGCAGCCAGGACCATGTCAAGTTCTTTATGTTACGGTACACTGCATGTTAAATGAAGCAGCCAGGACCATGTCAAGTTCTTTATGTTACGGTACACTGCATGTTAAATGAAGCAGCCAGGACCATGTCAAGTTCTTTATGTTACGGTACACTGCATGTTAAATGAAGCAGCCAGGACCATGTCAAGTTCTTTATGTTACGGTACACTGCATGTTAAATGAAGCAGCCAGGACCATGTCAAGTTCTTTATGTTACGGTACACTGCATGTTAAATGAAGCAGCCAGGACCATGTCAAGTTCTTTATGTTACGGTACACTGCATGTTAAATGAAGCAGCCAGGACCATGTCAAGTTCTTTATGTTACGGTACACTGCATGTTAAATGAAGCAGCCAGGACCATGTCAAGTTCTTTATGTTACGGTACACTGCATGTTAAATGAAGCAGCCAGGACCATGTCAAGTTCTTTATGTTACGGTACACTGCATGTTAAATGAAGCAGCCAGGACCATGTCAAGTTCTTTATGTTACGGTACACTGCATGTTAAATGAAGCAGCCAGGACCATGTCAAGTTCTTTATGTTACGGTACACTGCATGTTAAATGAAGCAGCCAGGACCATGTCAAGTTCTTTATGTTACGGTACACTGCATGTTAAATGAAGCAGCCAGGACCATGTCAAGTTCTTTATGTTACGGTACACTGCATGTTAAATGAAGCAGCCAGGACCATGTCAAGTTCTTTATGTTACGGTACACTGCATGTTAAATGAAGCAGCCAGGACCATGTCAAGTTCTTTATGTTACGGTACACTGCATGTTAAATGAAGCAGCCAGGACCATGTCAAGTTCTTTATGTTACGGTACACTGCATGTTAAATGAAGCAGCCAGGACCATGTCAAGTTCTTTATGTTACGGTACACTGCATGTTAAATGAAGCAGCCAGGACCATGTCAAGTTCTTTATGTTACGGTACACTGCATGTTAAATGAAGCAGCCAGGACCATGTCAAGTTCTTTATGTTACGGTACACTGCATGTTAAATGAAGCAACCAGGACCATGTCAAGTTCTTTATGTTACGGTACACTGCATGTTAAATGAAGCAGCCAGGACCATGTCATGTTCTTTATGTTACGGTACACTGCATGTTAAATGAAGCAGCCAGGACCATGTCAAGTTCTTTATGTTACGGTACACTGCATGTTAAATGAAGCAGCCAGGACCATGACAAATCTTACAGATAAGTATAGTAGTTTCTCTGCCAGTTAAAACACATAAACAATAAAATTGTCGGTAGATATAAAAAAAAAAAAAAAAAAAAAAAAAAAATAGAATATTTGACAGTAACCAAGATTGACTATTAACAATTTGTTATCCAGTACATACCGCTTTTTCTATTCTAAATAAAATAGAAAATCCCAGAATGAATATCACAGCTGTTGATTTAGTCATGGTATACCTGTAAAAAAATGAAAATAGATTATAATAATAATGATATTAAATTCTATAGTAAGTAACTATTAAAACAAAAATTATACCATTTATAGTTAGCCAATATTACAATACCCTCTTAATCAGTACAGGTAAATGACACTTTATTCACTTAAAGTGAAACATTGTTTGAACATGGCTGTACCATGATCAGTGCCATTACAGAAAGTTTGGGTCAAAATAAAATCTCTATTCTAAATTGTATGAAAAAATGAAACATTGTTTTACAGTGGAAATACTACTTGGTTTCCATTAATGGAATACAACTATAAACAAAAACAACTATGCAGCACAAAAATGTCAAAAACGATTACCTTTTCAAAAATAAATATTTCCATAAAATCAGAAACTTTGTTGACACAAATTGAATTTTTGCTTTTCATAACTTTTTCTTTAATGTAAGGTCATGTATATACAATGTGTCAAGATAATAACACGACAACAAAAGCACCAGTATATAGTTACTTGTAGAAGAGTATAACTTACAATGATACAGTTATGAACTCAAAGCTCCAATTGGACAACCCAATGTCTATACTGCTGGCAATGCCTACAATAAAAATACAATAATATTTTTTTTAAATCATTAAAATATTCTTTAACCATGACATCACACCATATTCATATCAGTTCATGGTCACTTCTTGTATTTTTTCAAAAGGAGTTCTTGGCCTAAACATTTGAAGCTTTGCTCCAAAAAAGTTTAATGTTTTTAATTAAAGAGGCACATAATGCAAGAGGCCCAAGGGCCTTAGCGGTCACCTGAGTTATATCATAGGTACTGGTAGCTTTATTTTATTGTTTAGATGTGACGTGGGAATCAGCATGTAAACTAAGTGAAATACAATACTTGTCATGTCATTAAAGGATAAGAATTTGAAAATATTGGTAAATGTTCCCTTTGGGGCCCCACCCTAGCCCCTGGGGATCGGGCAGGAATCCTAATTTTACAATGTAATACCCTCATTCACCAAAGATGATTATGACTAAGTTTGAGTAATTTTCTGCTGAAAATGGATAAAATATACCCAAAAATGTTATTTCCCTTTATAAACTATAGTAAACATTACCCCCTCCCCAAGGGAGAACGGATAGCTTGGGGGTCCTAAAATTTACAATTTAAATAAAGCCCCTAATGATCTTTCTTTTTATGCACTGAAATAGATGTAGTACCTCTGAGTCTGGAGAAGAAGATTTTTGAAATATTGGTAAATTTTCCCTTTGGTGCCATGCCCTAGTCCAAGGGGTTGGGGTAGGAATCTCAATTTTACAAATTGAAACCATCTTCCTCCAAGGATAATTCTCATCAAGTAAAAATAATTTCCTACAGAAAGTTGTCAAAATATACCCAAAAGTGTTATTTTCCTATACACTGTATAAACTATAGTAAATTTAACCCCCTCCCCAAGGGAGAATGGATAGCTTGGGGGTCCTGAAATTTACAATTTAAATAAAGCCCCTGATGATCTTACTTTTTATGCACTGAAATTGAAAGTAGTACCTCTGAGTCTGGAGAAGGAAGATTTTTGAAATATTGGTTAATTTTCCCTTTGGGGCCCCGCCCTGGCCCCAGGGGTAGGGAGTAGGAATTCCAATTTTACAATTTTGTAGCCTCATCTACCATGATCTGAACAAGTTTGAAAAAAATCCATCTACTGGTTCTTGAGAAGAAGTTGAAAATGTAAAAAGTTTACACACGACGGACGACGATCGACGGACGGAAAGTGATTAGAATAGGTCATTTGAGCAAAGCTCAGGTGACCTAAAAATACATATCTGGTAATCTTGGAGCAGTTGAAATAGTATGTGACAGTGCTTTAGGAACAAAACTGTAGAAAGGACTGGTTTTGCATTGAAGAACAGTTAGGACCTGTCGTTCTTACAGGCTATGACCTTGACCTTCATAACAGTAACTCTTAATGAAACTAACGGTCTATTGAAACTTGTAGGGTTTTAATACTCTGATTTTCTTTTGAAACATTGACCTGTTTAGTATATTACTGTACTAAGACATTAATTAGCCTGTTGGAGCTATCTGTAATAAGATATTGCCTGTTAAAGTAACATATGTACTTGTATAAAGATACATGTACCAATGTATATTATTTGTTGGAGCTATTTGTAATTAGATATTACCTGTCGCAGCTAACTATAATAAGACATCACCTGTTGGAGCTAACTGAATTGTGACTTTACCTGTTGAAACTAACTGTAACAAGGCAAAGTATTGCAAGGCAATCCATAGTCCCCCACCGGTAATGATTTACATATTTAACAAACAGTACCCTTATGTCAGGAAGCATAGGTCACAGTGAGGTCATAGTGACCTAATTCTTGCACTCCGCCACCCGATGTTCTTGTACACCAAATATGGACACTCCAGGTGAAAAAGTATAGAAGATATGCCCTGGACAAAAAAAAATAAAAAGTGAAGGTCAAAGGTCAAGTCATACATAACAGTGACCTGATTCTTGCACTCTGCACTCCGCCATCCTAAGATGTCCTTGTACACCAAATTTGGTTACTCCAGATGAATTAGTATAGAAGATATGACCCGGACAAACTTCTTGGGTGAATGGACAGACAGACAGATGGAAAGACAGAAGAACGGTAAGACAGAGTGCAAACCGGTGGGGGACTAAGAAGACATTACCTGTTGGAACTAACAGTAACACATTACCTGTTGGAGCTAACGGTAACACATTACCTGTTGGAGCTCACGGTAACAACATTATACCTGTTGGAGCTGACAGTAACACATTACCTGTTGGAGCTAGCGGTAACACATTACCTGTTGGAGCTAACAGTACCTGTTGGAGCTAACAGTAACACCTTACCTGTTGGAGCTAACAGTAACAACATTATACCTGTTGGAGCTAACAGTAACACCTTACCTGTTGGAGCTAACAGTAACACCTTACCTGTTGGAGCTAACAGTAACAACATTATACCTGTTGGAGCTGACAGTAACACATTACCTGTTGGAGCTCACGGTAACAACATTATACCTGTTGGAGCTAACAGTAACACACTACCTGTTGGAGCTAACGGTAACACATTACCTGTTGGAGCTAACGGTAACAACATTATACCTGTTGGAGCTAACAGTAACACATTACTTGTTGGAGCTAAAAGTAACAACATTATACCTGTTGGAGCTAACAGTAACACATTACCTGTTGGAGCTAACGGTAACACATTACCTGTTGGAGCTAACAGTAACACATTACCTGTTGGAGCTAACTTGAGTAAGAAAGGGCGCCAGGGCAGATTTATCCTCTCTTTCTTTGTCCTACATTCCACAATACATCGTATTAGTCCAGCCAACATATATTTAATGATGAGATGAGATAGGGTGAAAGACAGAGGAATCTGGAAATGCTGTAAAGCAGAAAAAAATGCACTTACAATACATGAAGTTAAAAATAAATATTTATAAGTAAAGAATTATGTGTCAAAAGCACAATCAGCACAAAATAACATGTATAGGTTTGAGGCAAAACCTGTCTGAAGGTAAAACAGACGGACAGTTTTTGTCTTGCGATCAGGAGAATATGACTATCTGATTAGTGAATATTAATAACAGTTCAGATTTAGCTTTGTGGTTCCTCAACATATGTCCATTGTGACCTTATACTTTATATACATGTAGCTAGTTTTTCTTGAATAAAAAAGAACTAACAATTTAATTCCTAAACCACCTGCAGTTTTGAGGAAAGAATACTGGGACTGGTACACCTGGGGTATTTCCCTGTATTAGATGAGACAACTATTGAGGAGCCCCTACAGAATCTGTGATTTCCCCACTTCCCTCCTCTGCTTTCAGAGACATTGAAGAATTAATGATGAGCTTGATCAATTGCAATACTTGATACATTTCCATTTCTTCAGGTTTGCTACTCCTATTAATTATCAACTTTATTTGGTGCTGCACTGTATACCTCATCATATTGATGAATTGTTAAGACTTATATAAACTAGTTAAATAGTTCCTGACCATCAGTGAGACAGTGACGATCGAGCAATTAAGATGCTGATCGAATGTTCAGAAACCAGATCATTAAGACTGCAGTGTACTAGATAATATAAACAGACAGACTTACATGAATGAAGGCTTTATTGTAGAATGTGAGGCCGATGGAAAATATGTAATAAAACACGACCAGAGCAAGGATCTTGATGGCTGCTGCTATAAATCCTACAGAACATACAGACTTTTTGACTGCTGAGGCTGTAGGAGTGACCATTCCTCTGAGCCTTTCCAAGTCAGCATGCTTTTTCTTCTTCCCCATTGCACACAAGTCCTGAAAATTAGCAAAAGATTAAGAATTAACATTATACAAATTTCATTTGGACATCAGAACAAAAACAGATGATAACAAGAGGCCTGAATGCTCACCTGATTTCTGATATATTTAAAACATGTACAGAAATATTATTCAAAGTGACAAAAAACAATAAAACCACCTTATTCAATATCTAGCATACAGATTTAAGACTGAAAAGTATTTGAAACTAGCTCCTCTGATTCTAAACAAGGAAAATGAAGAAATTTTAGCACACTGACTCCTTGAGGCCCCACCCTACAGCCCTTGGGGGTAGGGCTGGCTCAAAATTTTCAAAGTATCAAACTGTCAACTCAGGGTTGTAATTCCAATCAAGTTAACAACATGTAATATCCAAAGTATCGTTTGCCAATAAGCCCAATATAAACCATAATAAATTTTGCCACCACATGAGACAACCAGGATCATGAAATTCACACTTTTGGTAAAGCACCTTAAGACCCTTCCATCTGTGAAGAGTATTTGATTCTTCCATATCTGGGTCTTGAGAAGAAGATTTTCAAAATTTAAGTCAATTCGACCGTTTTTGGCCCCATCCATCAGCCCCTGGGGGTCAGTCAGGGCCGATATGTGCATATGTAACCATCAAACTGCTATCCAATACTGATAATGCTAACCCAAATTGAATTAATTCCAATGGAAATTAAACAAATGTTGGTCCAAAATGTGATTTCCCTATATAAACCATAGTAAAGTTTACCCCCTCCCCAGGGGGAAACGTCAGACCCCAGGGTCTGCCCATCAGGCCCCTGGGGGCTGGGAACCATACAATTCACATGTTCAGTTGACCTTTGGCAATGGAAGGTTTCTGCACAATTTTATGTAAATTGGTTCAGGGGATTTTGAGAAGAAGTTGAAAATGTAAATTGTTTACAGACGCACGACACCGCATGACGACGCTCCCCGCACGACGAAGGAAACAAGGCGATCGCAATAGGTCACCTGAGAAATCTCAGGTGACCTAAAAATAAATAACCAGGACTCAATAAAAATGTCTTCCTGCTGATTTTCATAAAAACATGCTTAATGGAATAAGATATGTAACCAAACTGGGATGGGTCAATTTTAAGTGACCTGCAGGTAGGTCAATTGTTAAAAAAAATGTCCATCTAGGATTTGGAGGGTAATTTGTTTCGAATCCTGGTCTGGCTGTTGCATTTCTCTTTCTCCTGTTACAAAATTGGCGAGCTTGCCAATCCTTGTTTAATTCAAGCACTGGGTGAATGCTAAGCAAGGAGATATATATCCGAACCTGAGTTGCAGATAGCTGTGTTTTCGGGGGCAGAGACCTAGAAAAAGGAGGTAGGAATGTAGTAGAACTTGACCGGGTCGATCATCAGCGACCAGGAAGCTCAATTGGTAGAGTGTCACTAGAGTTCAGAGGGTTCCAGGTTCAAATCCTAGTCTGCACGGCCGTTGCATTTCTCTTTTTCTTGTTACAGATATATAGCATTATCATTATTTTTCAAATATCCAATTAGTTCTGCACTTTTCATAATACAACAAGGGGCTAGTATCAGAAAATGAACATATTTATTAATATGATACACTAATAATTACTGTCCATGACATGTTACTCCAGTTGAAACAATTTAACAAGCAGTACTTAAATAAATAACCTTTGTTCACAGTTAGTCAAGAGTGAACTAACTGACTATCTCCTTTTTAAATAGGAGATAGTGATTTCAGGCAAGGCAGTAGCTAGCTAAAAAGGAGATTAATATGTCAGTTAGTTCAGACTAACTGAACACGAATGCTTTATATTTCAGTTCTGTTTGTTAAATGGTTTAAACTGCAGTCAAATCTTTTCCCCCAAAGACACACCTATCTGCAACTCAGATTTTGATATCTCCTTGCTAAGCATTCACCCAGCTTAAAGTGATATTTCTGTAATAGGACGAGGAATAGTGATCAAGATAGTGCCGTCGCTAGGGCTCGTACCCGTGACCTTTGGCTCTCCCGTTGCTCTACCGCTGAGCTAAAAGGAAAATTCCCTACAGCTGACACTTGTAAGGCAACCTAATCAATGCACATCTTTTACACTATTCCCCCCTTTTTTCTAACACCAACCCAGGTTCTCCTACCTTGAACGGGGAGGGTCAACGTCAACAATTTGTAATAGGACGAGGAATAGTGATAAAGAAAGTGCCGTCGCTGGGGCTCGAACTCGCAACCCTTGGCTCTCCTGCCCGATGCTAAATTACCGCGGATGACTAAAGGGAAAGTCCCTACAGCTGACGATTGTAAGGCAACCTAATCAATGCACATCTTTTACATTTCTACTTCTACCAGATGATTACCTACCTCAACTGGTTGAAGATTTTGTCATATGATTGTGGCATCGAAAAGGAAAGGAAAGGAAAGGAATAGAATTAACACTTTAAGGAGGAGATTACTGATTTGAAGGAAAAAGGGTGTCTGCTGATGAAATTTCAGATGGAAGTGTGTTCCAATCATTGATTGCCTGGGGAAAGAAGGAATCTTTCCTCATGGACGTTCTACAGGAGATAGGGTGGAAAGAATTTTGATGACACTCACTGTGCCTTGATCGTCTTATGTGTATACCACCAGGACAGAGATTTGTTGCAGCTAGTTGCCTTATACTGCACATATCCATGGTACCACAGAATTAGATTAGTTATCTAAGTTCGTGATGGTACCAATGATGACATTTATGTTCAGCGTGCTGACCCATAACACATTTAGAGCATATTATGTTTTATGACAGCCTACTGCTAGTTAAAATAACCCCTAATAAACCTGTTGTTACAAATCCTTACTCTTCATTCCTTTAAATTCTTACGACAAGACATCATCACGGATCACGACAGTATACTACACCTTATATTGACTTCCCATTATCATTTATAGTGCGTACAGACACTGAAGTGTATAAATGATCAACAGTAACATAGCTGTCATTACCGGGTCATCTAGAGAAAGAGGCTTACCGGTTAAGTTTACACGTAAACAATATGACGAGCAGTTGTCATAAACCTTCTCCTACTATATGTGACAGGTGGACTGAACCTTTACGTGAATAACATGTTGTAGTTCACGTCAACACCGACCTGGACATCACTTCGTTATGTTCATGGAAATGCAACTTAGATGCATCCTGTCATTTATCAACAATCTGCCACACGACACATGTACATTGTTGTAAGCGACGTCGCGGCGCCACTTAAGTAATTGAAAATAAAGGATAGAAAACTGTTTTTGCATTAGTGATCTTGGAAATCAATAGAGTCTGTGTAATGCTTTTTTTCTATAATGTAAACAGTTCGTTTTATTTGTTCGTTTATACATAAATCTCTACAGAAATAAGGCGCCCTAGATTTCCGAGTATCTAGCTCCGAATGGCGTTAATCAGAGACGTATATAACACATATGGCTTTATACGTCTCTGCGTTAATCAAGTTGAATTAATTTGGTTTGGTTTTATTTTGTTTAACGTCCTATTAACAGCTGAGGTCTTTAAGGACGGCCTCCCCTGTGTGCAAGATGCATGCGTGTAGTGTATGTGTGTATATTTTGGGAGTCTGCGATATGTTCGTGTTTGTCACCTTGTGATAGCGCGGAACTGATGCCGACTTTATAGTGCTACCTCACTGAAACATATATATATACTGCCGAAGACACCCAACAGGACGCCCCACCCGGTCACATTATACTGACAACGGGCGAACCAGTCGTCCCACTCCTGATATGCTGAGCGTTAAGCAGGAGTAGAAAGTGCCCTTTTTAAAGACTTTGGTATATGTCTCGGCCAGAGGACAGAACCCAAAGCCTTCATCGCGGCAGGGGCGAACGCTCAACAAATGGCCAAAAGTGAGGCATTGTCAATGGAGACATTAGGAAGAAGAACGTTATTTAGAAAGGAGAGAATAGATAAGGTGCCCAATTCAGTCGCCTCTTACGATCATGCAATTGGGGGCAGCAGGTACAATTCTTACTCCCTACCTGCAGGGAAGAATTAAATTAAGGATGATGGATTAATAATATAATGGCTATATATATGAGCATCAAACTTTTTTCTAAGAACATGTAGTCATTTTTCTGACCAACAAGTTAATTTAACTTAAATCCAAAGAAAATCGATGACTGTTGTGCATTTTTCTTACTGTGGCAATTTGAAAGCAGGTAGTTTTGATTCAGGATGGGAATTAACATACTAGATTCTACATCTGGAATATAATTCTTTGGTATTCAAGCACTGTATTAAGTCATCAAAAGAAATACATGTATGCAGAATTTTGATGAAATATCCACATACCGTAGATACTATCACTATCCTCCATAATATATATATATAAAAAAAAAAAAAAAAATGTATTCCCCTTAATTTACAGCGACTTAAAACATTTAATTGGCGGGAAATCGTATGACAATTCAGTATAATTGGAATTTAACATAAAATAACATATTTAAGTGTAAGATTCACACATTATTATGCTTTTCTTTTAATCTTTATTAAATTGATCACCGTTTGCTTTTTATGGCCAAAGGTCGAATTGTATCCATTATACCTTGAAAAGGACTACTGTAAAAAAATATCTTTCTATCTCTTGTTCATAGAACGTGCCTTCTGAAATAGTATATGTACGTCAAGTCACGGAATCAGATTAGATTGCTATCTACAAGATACAAGATAAACGAAAAAATATTTTGTCGCATATTAATAATGAAACATTAATTATCTCTGAAGAGCTATTCTAGCTATGTAAGTCCGTGGTCAAGAACTAATTACCAACCCTGGTCTAAAAGATGGAATGGAGTACAACCAACGGAATCCCGAGAGCTTGTAGCTTCGCCTGTATGTCTCGATACACTTACAGTACTGAAATATTGTACCTGTAGATTCGGAATTTTCATTAAAGTTCTGGGCTACTGTGCAATCACTGTGAAAGGCAATACAAATCAAACAAAAATAGATTTTGATGGTATATGTATTTATACTATTTAACATCGTGATAAATGTTAAATCCTTAACTTAAACGTTATGAAGTTATCTTTTTAAGCAAATATATTGCAAACACAAGCAAATACAAATCTGAATCTGATTCTCATTATAGAATCCATTACTTTCTCTGGGTATATAATTTGCATTTTCGTGAAATCTAATAACATTTTCTGCCCTATTTTTTCTCTCCAAATCCTTTTGCGTTACCGGTTAAGCACATTTGATTTTCCTCTTTTCGATTTTTGTCTGATAGAATTATACTCTACCAAAAATAAAAATAAAATTTCATATAGGACATAGCAGGGACGTATAGTGTAATATACACTGTCCCTGGACATACACATCTTCTCCATGGTTAGCAAGATTTTAAGAATTTTCAAAATTTGATTTTTCAAGATTTTTATTTCACTCAAACATAAATGTGTGTAACAACAGGTCATGTATAATAACATAGTTTGAGTGCATGACAGTCAAACATTCTATATCATAGCATGGTACATAATTACATATATATACGTCTAGTTACATACAATTGATTCAGTGTTCAACGTATATAAAATGTCACTAGCAAACGGAAGAAAAAACTTATATAATAGAGACACTATAGTGCTTTTGTTAATTTGTGAACAAATAAGCTTACACTTTTTAACAATTTCATATTAAAAATTGTGAACATTCCTTTCAATTTATGTTGGTTTGGACTTGTATAAAAATAGGCCGTAATATTTGTTAGCAAAAATATATAGCAAAATTCATGTGTCATAGGTCATTTGGCTTTAATATAGGTTATAGTAGAGACATCCAGAGTTGTGTCCTATGCTTTTTTATCAAGTGAAAATAAATGCAAGGAAAGACACTTTTCGGAAAAGATACCTTCGACCTTTCAGCAAACATTGACCTTCGACCTTTTAACAAACGAATCAATTTCATAAAATTTTATTGACACTTACTACAATAATATCTATAATATAACAAAAATATAGAACTATCAACATCGTAGAGCGGGTATCAGAGACGTGTACTATATTTGTCTCTACGAAAACTTAGATTAATTTTTTTTCCTAAAATTGAATAAAAAATGGCGTGTTATTCAACATTTGATTTCAGATTCATTATCGAAAAGAAACTCTAATTGGCGATAAAGAGCAATCAAATAATAAAAACTCTAATTGGCGATAAAGAGCAATCAAATAATAAATACACGAACAAAAACAACGACAATCACTTGTTATTGATTTACAAAACCCACTAAATGTGACTCAGAGAAACAAAGTGGAGCTTTGGAGATTCAGTTCCGTTTTGTAAACCGTATAAGTTACGGTTTTGTTACAACCGTTTGTTGTCTATAATGTCTGACAATGTATTCTAAAGCATTATTGCTGGGGGGTTTTAATGCATAAAAACGTTTTGGGTAGAAAAATAGCACATAACAATTTATCAATAAATAATATATATAATTTTGTCCTGATTAATTAACGTGTTAACTGTGTTTCGCGTTTAATTAGTGTCACTAACTATAGCTGAGATAGAACTTATGTCTGAGACTGTAGTCGCATCAAAGTCACGCGCTCCAACTAACACAATGTTGACCGACATTACGTCACATCAAAGAAGCCATGCATCGAGACGGCGTCCAGTGGGCGGCGGTTGTCGACTGATCCTGGTGGCCCGTCCCCCCGAAACTACCGGGTGGGTCTATTCTTATGTCATGGGTACATTGTTAAAAGACTTCTGTTATAACTTTTTTTAAATAACATATTATTTCTCTTTTATGAACTTTTAATGTACTTTTCATCTACATATACATTATATTCAATGTGTTTGTCCCTACCGTAATAAATAACTTTAGCCTGGTATACATAAAGCTTTTAACTTTACCCCTTGCTGTCAATGGAGATTGGACTCACCCATTCCTGGCGAATGTTACAGGTGACGATTCATATCAGTTCCAAAAAGAACGTCTCACAATCAGCAGGGAGGGGCACATAGATAATCACGTAAGTATACTCACTTTAATTATAAGATTAATTATTGTCTGCAAAGTGAAAAATTACAGCATAGTAATATAGTGTTACACATAATAGCAATATACTGATATCCGCATATCACATCACATGCACATTAACTTAGATAAACCAGAGACGTATTTACTACATAAACAATTGTATATTGTGGACATTATTTCTTTGTACGTCATATTAGTTGAATATCATGAAATTTGTATTAAAATAACTGTTTATCAAATTAATTGTACATCATAAAAATGGTCCATTTATTATAACTGCACTTCATTATACTACAATTGCAATTCACTATAAATGTATAATCACAGTACATAAGATAAGGTGAATCAGGAGGAATGCAAGTCGTTTCGGTAACAGGTCGGTTCGGGAGTCCCGAAGACGTTTCGGGACATAACACAAAATGTTTCGGGACATATAAAATGTTCACTTCTAAATTGCATTTCCCTCCCGATTCTTATAAAGTAAATACTCAAGTATGGTTTTAGACTATGACCTGCGTCACGACCTCCCCGTGCCTGGGATCATTATAAGTGTTACCAGATTACTAGAGGGGAAACCTACCAACCTTTACCCGATTAACTGAGTATTACTTGGTGAAACTAGTATCAATATCAAATACAGAGAGGAACTTATATCATTATCAAATACAGAGAGGAACTTATGAAATTTAATATTCAATTTCTTTCGTTATTGATAGGTTCCTTGTTTGATATTGTAATAATATGTTTTCAAACACTCTATTCTCCATTATTGACATTAAGAGAGGAATGAGTTTATATATTGATTTTAGCATTTTAAAAGTTAATTTCACGAAATTAAAAACGTAAAATATGTTTACGATATGTGGATCAATATTCATCAAATCCAGAAATCTGGTTTGTAAAATGTTTTTAATTTTTGTCTGTGAATATTATACATAATGGGAAATGTATGACGGGAGAAGGCTATGATACATTGTAATAGCTTTTACCCAATCCATTGTTCAAATTTATTTGCTGATGAAATATGATTAAAGAATAAAGACACTGGTATTTACAGAAGAAATAAAATAAAATTACCGAAACGACTTGTGACATGTCCCGAAACGACCCGAAAAAAGTACCAAAACGACTTTCGTCTTGTTACCGAAACGACCTGTCAACATCAGGAATTCGAACATAATTTTAGTTGTACATGATCATGATAATGGTATATCTTAATTATTGTATGTCATGATTAATATGCTTGTAATTGCACAATAAATAAATTTTCATCATTTTTTTACTCCATAATTGTTGTGCACCTTGACATTTGCGGTTTCATTATTATTTTACCTTCAATTCTATAATCAGTGGTATTTTTGCGTATGGTTCTCTATATCAATTGAGGATTGGTTTTGAGTATTTTAGTACCCATTTATAAACCATGACGTATATTCATACCATCAGTATCGGCAAATAATTGATTAAACTTGCAAAAATGATCACTTGATTACACCGTTATGAAATACAGTAATATACAATATCAAGTAGAACCCAAGACAACTTGAAAAAAAACCCATATTTTTGATTAATATTTCTGAATCGTGCATTCCTGACATGACTGGTATGATGTCGTCGGCTTGTTGGATTTTTTAAAACATATACAAATACCTAATTATGTCAGTACAATTATCATATTCGAACCCCTTGAGAGCCCAAACGGTAAGTTAAAACAATGACTGACACATTCTGTCTTTGTGTTTGAAGCCCAGTGAACAGTAAATGTACTATACTGTGACGAATTTGTGTCAACAACTTGAAGCTAAACAAACTATATACCGGTACTACTTACCACAGCACGTGTTCTATACCCAAACTGTGATGACAGCTGTAGTTAATAACACAGTACCCGAACATACATTACGCCACACTTCAAACACAGATCTTCGTCCTCGTTTAATTACTTTATCAATAAAGTTAGTGGTGAACGAAACGTACATAAAATTATTTGGGACAAGAGGATACAGAAAAAAACTAAGGAAATAAGTTGCATTAAAAACCATTTACCAAAATATAATGTACTAAAATATAAAATCCGTAACTCCCAGCCCATGCATGCTTTCCTCAACCCCCTCCCGTACTCATGAAATACACTACTCCCTTTCATAACTGAAACCAACACAAGTTATTCTCAACTCCCTCCCGATTTTACACGAAATCCAAACGCCCGCCTCTATTATCACGAAATATACAAACCTCAACACACACACAAGATATCCTCAACTGCTTCCAGTATACGAATTATTTGTAAAAAGCCACTCATCTACACGAAATTAACAATTTTCTACCACATTTTAAATTATCCAAAAACTCACATCGAAAACACGCTATCCACAATTCCCTTCCGTATACACGTGCACGCAATCAAGAACACCAACCGTATACAAAACACCCTTTTGTATAACTTCGAAATTTAACTGTAAATGCGGAAAAAACAATAATTGTAGGGTTTAGAAAAGGTGGAAGATTACATAATGGTGAAAAATGGTATTACAAAGGAAATTAATTTGAATGTGTGGATCAATTTCCTTACCTAGGTGTTATTCTAAAATACAATAATAAATTCACTTCTATCCACAAACAATTAGCTATCCAAGGACAGCTATGTTTCCATTATATTCAAAGTGTTCATCATTAAACTTTAAATGTAAAAACTATGATACCACGATACATATGTAAGCAGTAACCTTTTTTATGCAAGTGAAATTTGGTGTATGCACAAAGCTCCAGAGATTGAACGAGTACATTTATATTTTTGTAAGAAAGTACTAAAAGTGAAGAAATCGGCCAATAACAATATGGTATATCTTGAATTGGGACGATTACCTCTAGTTTGGATGAGAAAAATTAGAATGATGAAATATTGGTGTAAGATCTTAAAATCTGAAAATTGTATCATATCCACTTCCTATAGATTTTTATTAAAATTTTGTAGTAAAAATGATTTCAACTGGGCTATAGCAGTAAGAGATAAATTAAATAATCTAGGTCTAAATGATGTTTGGTTAAATCCATGTATGTCTCAGCAAAAAAGTGTTATTACCATTGATAAAACAAAGATTTTTTTTTATCAAGGCATACAATCCCTAAGATTTTGGAGAATCATTACAATTTTACCTCACAAAATATATGCCAATGAAATATCGCATTTGTTTAACTCGAATCCGCACATCTACACATTATTTGGCTGTAGAATTTGGACGGAATAATATACCCAGAGAACGTAGATATTGTAAACAGTGTAACTCCCCCTCTGAAGTAGAGAACGAATTTCATTTTTTATTAGTCTGTTCTAAATTCCAAAATCTCAGATCACGTTTTATCAGAAGATATTATTGGAAAAAAAAACATCTGTGTTTAAAGTCGTTCTGTTATTGAGTGTCCATAATATTAAAGAATTGTGTATACTAGGAAAATTCCTCTATGAGGCAAACAGATTAATGGTATTATAATGGAATAGGATTGTCTTCATTCTCTGTGCATTGTCCATGAGTTGTGTATAATATGTATTGTATACTGATGGGCCAATGGCCTAAAGTTCGAATAAAACTTGAAAACTTGAATATATACACAAAATACATAAATTCCAGCTGTTTACACGTTATCCACAATTCCAACCCAAATACGCATAATTAACAACACGAATACATGAAATCCATAACTCTCAGCAGTATAGGTGGGTAACTTAATTCATGTAATCCACTTCACCAAACCATTGTTATAATCCCCAACTCTTATCATATACATATGATGTACAACTCTCAATCATTCCATCATGTAAACATTTTACTGCACAAGTAAACACGTAACCCGCAAATCTCGTATATATACGTAATCCACAACTCCACACATAATCACGAAATCTACAAATCTCGTATAGGTCATCCACAATTTCATCGGTATACACTTTATGCAAAACGCTCACCTAATAACACACTATCCACAATTGTCGTCCCTCGTCACTCCCCTACACATGTGATATCCTCCTTTCATCCCTCCAGTAGATATGTGATCCCCTCTTCCTCCCGTACAGATGTGATCCTTTCATCCTTCCCGTATACATGTGATATACTCATCCCTCCCGTACACATTAGACCAAACATCCCTGCCGTACACATGAGACTCCCTCATCCCTGCCGTACACATGTGATCCCTGATCACTCCCGTACACACGTGATCTCCACATTTCCACCGTACATATGTGACCCCCTATCTCCCTCCCGTACACATGTGACCCGTTCACCCCTGCCGGGCAGATTTGACCACTCCTCCCTCCCGTACATATGTGATCCCCTCATCCCTGCCGTACACATGTGTCCTCTCATCCATGAGGTACACACGTGATCCCTCATCATTCCCGTACACATGTGATCTACTCATCCATGCCTTACACCTGTGACCTCCTCATCCATCCCATTCCAATGTAAGAACCTCATCCATCCCGTACAAATTAGACCTTGATTTCGCCGTACACATGTGACTCCCTCATCCCTCCCGTACAGATGTGATTGTGATCCCCTCATCCCTCCCGTACCAATGTGATAACTTCATTTCCCCTGTACACACGTGCCCCCCCCCCCCCACCCATCTTTCCATAACACACGTGGTACCTTCTTACCTCTTGTACACTTGTGATCCCTCCCGTACACATGTAAATCCCTCATCTCTCCCGTACACATGTAAATCCATCATCTCTCCCGTACACATGTAAATCCATCATCTCTCCTGTACACATATGACCCCCTCATCCAATCCGTACACATGTGATCCTTTATCCCTCCTGTACAAATTCACCTCATCTAACTTATGATCCCCTCATCCGTGTCGTACACTTGTGGTTCTTCAATCCCTCATGTACGCATGTACCGTCAAACCTCCCGTACACATTTGATACCCACACCCCTACTGTGCACTTGTGATTCCTTCATCCCTCCTAGACGCATGCTATCCGTTTACCCTCCCGTACACATGTTATTTCCTCGTCCTTCTCGTACACATGTGATAACCTTATCCCTACCATACACACAAGATCTCTTCATCCTTCCCGTTCACATGTTGTTCCCTCATCCCCCCTGTACTCATATATGGTTCCCTCATCCCTCCTGTACTCATATATGATTCCCTCATCTCTTCCATTCATATGTGATTTTCTCATCCCTCCCGTATACACGTGACCCCCCCTACTTCCCGTACACATGTAATCTCCTCATCCCTCCCGTACACACGTGATCCTCTCTTCCCTTTCGTTCATTTGTGATCCCTCATCTCTCCCGTACACACGTGACCCCTCCTACTTCCCGTACTTCCCGTACACATGTAATCTCCTCATCCCTCCCGTACACACGTGATCCTCTCATCCCTCCCGTATATTTGTGACCCCTCATCTCTCCCGTACACACGTGACCCCTCCTACTTCCCGTACAAATGTTATCTCCTCATCCCTCCCGTACATTTGTGATCCCTCATCTCACCCGTACACTTGTGATCCCTCATCCCTCCCGTACACATGTAAATCCCTTATCGCTCCTGTACAAATGTGATCTCCTCAACTCTCCCTTACACTTGTGATCCCTTATCCCTCCCGTACAAATGTGATAACTCATCCCTGCCGTACACATATGCCCCCTCATCCATGAGGTACACACGTGATCCCTCATCATTCCCGCACACATGTGATCCCCTATCACTCCCGTACATATGTGATCTCCTCATTTCCCCCGGACACATTTGATTCCCTCCTTCCTCCAGTACATATGTGATCAACCTCATCCCTCCCGTACCAATGTGATAACTTCATCCTCCCGTACACATGTGCCCCTCATTCCTGCCGTACACATATGACCCCCTCATCTAATCCGTACACATGTGATCTCCTCAACTCTCCTGTACACTTGTGATCCTTTATCCCTCCTGTACACATGTGATCTCCTCATATCTCCTGTACACTTGTGATCCCTTATCCCTCCCGTACACATGTGATCTCCTCAACTCTCCTGTACACTTGTGATCCTTTATCCCTCCTGTACACATGTGATCTCCTCAACTCTCCCGTACACTTGTGATCCTTTATCCCTCATGTACACATGTGATCTCCTCAACTCTCCCGTACACTTGTGATCCTTTATCCCTCCTGTACACATGTGATCTCCTCAACTCTCCCGTACACTTGTGATCCTTTATCCCTCCTGTACACATGTGATCTCCTCAACTCTCCCGTACACTTGTGATCCTTTATCCCTCCTGTACACATGTGATCTCCTCAACTCTCCCGTACACTTGTGATCCTTTATCCCTCCTGTACACATGTGATCTCCTCAACTCTCCCGTACACTTGTGATCCTTTATCCCTCCTGTACACATGTGATCTCCTCAACTCTCCCGTACACTTGTGATCCTTTATCCCTCCTGTACACATGTGATCTCCTCAACTCTCCCGTACACTTGTGATCCTTTATCCCTCCTGTACAAATTTGACCTCTAAGTTCTCGTACACTTATGATCCCCTCATTCGTGTCGTACACTTGTCGTTCCTCAATCCCTCCTGTACGCATGTTATTTCCTCATCCTTCTCGTACACATGTGATATCCTTATCCCTACAATACACACGTGATCTCTTCATCCCTCCCGTACATTTGTGACCCCTCATGCCTTTCTCTACTCATATGATTCCCTAATCTCTCCCGTACATATGTGATTATTTCATTCCGTACACTTGTGATCCTTTATCCCTCCTGTACACATGTGATCTCCTCAACTCTCCCGTACACTTGTGATCCTTTATCCCTCCTGTACAAATTTGACCTCTAAGTTCTCGTACACTTATGATCCCCTCATTCGTGTCGTACACTTGTCGTTCCTCAATCCCTCCTGTACGCATGTTATTTCCTCATCCTTCTCGTACACATGTGATATCCTTATCCCTACAATACACACGTGATCTCTTCATCCCTCCCGTACATTTGTGACCCCTCATGCCTTTCTCTACTCATATGATTCCCTAATCTCTCCCGTACATATGTGATTATTTCATTCCGTACACTTGTGATCCTTTATCCCTCCTGTACACATGTGATATCCTCAACTCTCCCGTACACTTGTGATCCTTTATCCCTCCTGTACAAATTTGACCTCTAAGTTCTCGTACACTTATGATCCCCTCATTCGTGTCGTACACTTGTCGTTCCTCAATCCCTCCTGTACGCATGTTATTTCCTCATCCTTCTCGTACACATGTGATATCCTTATCCCTACAATACACACGTGATCTCTTCATCCCTCCCGTACATTTGTGACCCCTCATGCCTTTCTCTACTCATATGATTCCCTAATCTCTCCAGTACATATGTGATTATTTCATTCCGTATACACGTGATCCCCTCATTTCTCCCGTACACATGTGCTCTCCTATTCTCTTGTACACACGTGACTCTCTCATCACTCCCTTACACATGTGATCCCTCATCCCTCCCGTACATTTGTGATCCTCTCATCGCTCCCGTACATTTGTGACCCCTAATCTCTCCCGTACATATGTGATTCTCTCATTCCGTATACACGTGATCCCCTCATTTCTCCCGTACACATGTGATCTCATATTCTCTTGTACACACGTGACCCCCTCATCACTCCCATACACATGTGATATTCTTATTTCTCCCGTACACATGTGATTCCCTCATCCCTCCAGTATATATGTGACCCCTCTCCCTCCCGTACACATGCGATCCCCTATCCCAACCGTACATATGTGACCCCCTCATCCCTCCCGTACAGATGTGATCCTTTCATCCTTCCCGTATACATGTGATATACTCATCCTTCCCGTACACATTAGACCAAACATCCTGCCGTACACATATGACTCCCTCATCCCTGCCGTACACATGTGATCTCTGATCACTCCCGTACACACGTGATCTCCTCATTTCCACCGTACATATGTGACCCCCTATCTCCCTCCCGTACACATGTGATAACCTTATCACTCCCGTACACATGTGACCCGTTCATCCCTGCCGGGTTTGACCCCTCCTCCCTCCCGTACAGATGTGATCCCTTCCGTACAAATATGATAACCTCATCCCTGTTGTACACATGTGCCCCCTCATCCATGCGGTACACACATGATCCCTCATCATTCCCGTACACATGTGATCCCCTCATCACTACCGTACACATGTGATCCCCTCATCACTACCTTGCATATGTGAACCTTTCATCCTTCCCGCATACATGTGATCTATTCATTCCTGCCGTACACATTTGACCTCCTCATCCATGCCTTACACCTGTGACCTCCTCATCCATCCCATTCCAATGTAATAACATCATCCCTCCCGTACAAATTAGAGCCCCATCCCGGCCGTACACATGTGATCCCTCATCACTGCCGTACACATGTGATCTCCTCATTTCCCCGGACACATTTGATGCCCTCCTTCCTCCCGTACAGATGTGATCCCCTCATCCCTCCCGTACCAATGTGATAACTTCATCTCTCCCGTACACATGTGCCCCCATTCCTGCCGTACACACGTGACTCCCTCATCCCTTACGTACACATGTGATCCCTCATCCTTCCATAACACACGTGATACCCTCTTACCTCTTGTACACTTGTGATCCCTCCCGTACACATGTAAATCCCTCATCTCTCCCGTACACATATGACCCCCTCATCCAATCCGTATACATGTGAACCCCTCATCCAATCCGTACACATGTGATCTCCTCATCTCTCCCGTACACTTGTGATCCCTTATCCCTCCTGTACAAATGTTACCCCTCCAACTCTCCCGTACACTCGTGATCCCTCATCCCTCCAGTATATATGTGACCCCTCTCCCTCCCGTACACATGCGATCCCCCTATCCCAACCGTACATATGTGACCCCCTCATCCCTCCCGTACAGATGTGATCCTTTCATCCTTCCCGTATACATGTGATATACTCATCCTTCCCGTACACATTAGACCAAACATCCTGCCGTACACATATGACTCCCTCATCCCTGCCGTACGCATGTGATCCCTGATCACTCCCGTACACACGTGATCTCCTCATTTCCACCGTACATATGTGACCCCCTATCTCCCTCCCGTACACATGTGATAACCTTATCACTCCCGTACACATGTGACCCGTTCATCCCTGCCGGGTTTGACCCCTCCTCCCTCCCGTACAGATGTGATCCCTTCCGTACAAATATGATAACCTCATCCCTGTTGTACACATGTGCCCCCTCATCCATGCGGTACACACATGATCCCTCATCATTCCCGTACACATGTGATCCCCTCATCACTACCGTACACATGTGATCCCCTCATCACTACCTTGCATATGTGAACCTTTCATCCTTCCCGCATACATGTGATCTATTCATTCCTGCCGTACACATTTGACCTCCTCATCCATGCCTTACACCTGTGACCTCCTCATCCATCCCATTCCAATGTAATAACATCATCCCTCCCGTACAAATTAGAGCCCCATCCCGGCCGTACACATGTGATCCCTCATCACTGCCGTACACATGTGATCTCCTCATTTCCCCCGGACACATTTGATGCCCTCCTTCCTCCCGTATAGATGTGATCCCCTCATCCCTCCCGTACCAATGTGATAACTTCATCTCTCCCGTACACATGTGCCCCCCATTCCTGCCGTACACACGTGACTCCCTCATCCCTTACGTACACATGTGATCCCTCATCCTTCCATAACACACGTGATACCCTCTTACCTCTTGTACACTTGTGATCCCTCCCGTACACATGTAAATCCCTCATCTCTCCCGTACACATATGACCCCCTCATCCAATCCGTATACATGTGAACCCCTCATCCAATCCGTACACATGTGATCTCCTCATCTCTCCCGTACACTTGTGATCCCTTATCCCTCCTGTACAAATGTTACCCCTCCAACTCTCCCGTACACTCGTGATCCCTCATCCCTCCTGTATACATGTGATTTCCTCATCTCTCCCGTACACATGTGATCTCCTCATCTCTCCCGTACACTTGTGATCCCTTATACCTCCTGTACAAATTTACCTCATCTAACTTCTCGTACACTTATGATCCCCTCATCCGTGTCGTACACTTGTGGTTTTTCAATCCATCATGTACGCATGCTATCCTCTTACATAACTGCAATCGTACACTTACGTTATGTGGTCCTTGTCCATACACATGACATCATATTAATTCATTCGTACACACATAGTCCTTTACATTCATTCATACATACACACGAGATCTCTACATTTGGCATGTAGACATGTAGTCCCAAACTCAAAATAGATATATAACTCCAATCCGTGTTATAAATTATGTTCAGTAATACTCCGCTCAAAAAAACAGGACAGGAAATTCTTAATTTGTGTATTTTCTGTGTAGGACCATGGAGAACGTACGCCAGTCTCTGCTTGAAAACATCCATAACCTGCAGCTCCCCAACAGAAACAAGGCTATCTACAAACGATACGGAAAACCTCCTTATTCATATGCTGGGATGATCATCGTCGCCATTATGACGTCACCAAATAAGATGCTGAGTCTGAGTGAGATTCATGACTACCTGAGGAATATGTTCGACTTCTTCAAGCAGCCGTACCTGGGATGGAAGGATTCCGTACGTCACAATCTGTCTCACTGCAAATGTTTTGTGAAGGGAGGGAAGACCGCCGACGGCAGGAACAACTTGTGGACTGTGAACATGGCTGAAGTTACACCTAGTCTGTTCCGGCGCCAGCAGACCGCCATCGCCAAGGACGGTAACTATGCAGAGGACCTTCACGACGAACTCCAGGTACCGCGGATAGACATTCCCTTTTTCAATTACTCCCGAGGAGCCCCCTCCAAGACCACATCTGACCGTCCGTCCTCTTCTGTGTTCGTGATCGGAGCTACAGATTACAGTTGTGATACCAACGAGGGTAACCATGGATATCAGCAAACGTCAGCACCCTATACCGCCGGTTCTGCGACGGATTGTCACTCAACCAACAACTGCAGACCCCAGACGCCAATGCTTTATCGTTTACCATCAGTCACATCTGCTAACAGCCCCATTGTTCTTGGAAGTCCAGACAAAGGAAAAACAACAATTGTTCGTCCGCCGTCCGTTTTGTCTACTTCATCTTCGTCGACGTCTCTCAGATCCCTCGGTGAACATCCCGGTCAAAGTAGCTCGCCAGCATTCTCCGACATCACAGAACCTCGGACACCTGACATGGCAGACAATGACATGAGCGGTTTCCGGCCTATCAACGATGACGTACAGTCTGGTTGGATTACACCCCTTGGACTGCTCCGGGACAGCTCGGATATGACACGTGGCGCCTCCTGTTTGTCGGACGTGTCACCATCTCGGAGTGAGTGTTCTTCCTCAAGGAGGGCTCCCAAGAGGAAACAGATCCGACACAGACCGAAGGTACGCAAGGCCATGAGGACAGACAATTTCAGGACATCGAGGGCAGACAGTACTTTCTCTGAGATGACGTATGCTGATTTGCAGAGTTTGGTCACACAGTCAGCTAGCCAATGGGAGGTATCCGTCGACAATGCTATCGGTAATTTGCACGTCCTTTGTAAATCCAACACAGAAGCACCAGTCCATGTTGTCGCCACGAACACAGAGTACAGTCTACCAACACCATCTTTCGTCACGGGAATCCAGACACCAGAAGTTGGGAACCAACCGTATACCGGATATGACCAGCAGACGACATTTTCGACCGGAAATGGCATCACATACATCCAGACAGAAGATAGAACCGTAGAGCAAGCAACACCTACTCATGATTTTCACATCCCCGGGCCTCATCGGATAGACCACACCTACTCCAGCCCTGAACGCGTCAACAATTCCATTCCGGAAACCAAACAGCAGACTAGTGACGTCACATGGGAGATTGGCAACGAGCCGACTACGTCAATCGGTGATGACACAAACTCTCTCGAGGAATTCGCCAATTGTGCACTTTGGTATGGCCTGCTGAGTTGATTAACACACTATACCTGTGGACTATCGCTGTTAGAACAATAAGTTCCTTTGTGTTGGAAACAAGTTATCAAAGGTGTGTGATACTAACCTAGAAATAATCTCAATACATTCCATATTAATTAGTGCAAACTTGAATCCCCATCAAGATCCTGTAGGGTCAAACATCTGACACCACACAGGTGTCATGGTATTACGTGTTCATGGCCTGTGTCGGAAGCCGTGTGTTTTACACGTAACAATGGGACATTGTTTTCCTCGATCCTAATTAAATGATATCCATTGATTAACAAATTATTTTGGTATTGTTGCTATTGTACGATGTTTATGTGTTAGTGCTGGTATAGAAAACTTGTTTTAACTGTTTAAAAATGAAAACCTCGATTATCGTACAATGTAAATTGTGCTAAAGTGTATGTTTTACCATAACAAAGAGCGATTTCCAAATAGGATCAATATGCTTTTTACTGGTTTTTGATGTTTTAATAATTCCGCAAGAGTGTCGAACACAGTGTAGTGTGCAATATTGTATATTTTTGATATCATTCAACAAGAATGTCAGACTCGGGCATACCGTTATGTACTAGATTGTGTATTTCTGATATCATTCCACAAGAATGTCAAACTCGGGCATACCGTTATGTACTAGATTGTGTACCTCGGATACCATTCCACAAGAATGTCAAACTCGGGCATACCGTTATGTACTAGATGGTGTATTTCTGATACCATTCCACAAGAATGTCAAACTCGGGCATACCGTTATGTACTAGATAGTGTACCTCGGATACCATTCCACAAGTATAATGTCATACTTAATCGATACCTTTTTTGTATTAGATACTTTTATCATTCCACAAATATTTCACCGTTTCAAAAAAAAAAACCACCTCGATCTTCATTTGTTGTACTAGATTGTTTATTTGTACTATTCCACAAAAATGCCAAACTCATTTATCATTTTATGTAATACATTGTATGTTTTTTATTGTTCCTTAATTATCATGTTTTTGTACTAGATTGTATATTTTTACCATTCCACATGTATTCGAATCTCGGTCTTTCTGTGTTCTAACTGAGTGGTATGTTTCACCATTTCACACGAATGCAAACTTAGTCTGCATTTTAATACTAGATTATGTTTAACCATTGCACCTGATTTCAAAACTCGATCATCGTGTAACAGTGACTAGATCGACTATTTTTCGATATACCACATGAAATCCATACAGAATCATTGTGTTATCAACTAGATAGTATATGCTTACAACATTGCAGGATAATGTCGGACTCAGCCATTGTGTATTGAAGTAGATTGTATACTGTTAATAATTGATTTTTGAAATCGAATGATCTGTTCACAATACAATATCCTACTCTATCCGTGTTTTTTTAATTTTTTTTTTATTATCAATACAAAAATTAATAAAGTACCACAACTCCAGCCCTATAGTATCATGAATGAACTTTGACCTCAGTCTAAATTTCAATATTATGAATAGTTTCCATGTAAAAATGCAATTTACATTGTATGTACCTTTACATATTGTTTATAATAACCTTTTCAACAAATCTGTTTCACGTACCCGGTGCTTATAGTTTCAAAGCGACCATCATTGGTGCTCCTTTACCTTGTATCAAAAGTGAATTGCTATCACCGATCATTATAGGGCTGCAACGATGTACCGTGCGAAGATATATCGCGATATTTTGTATACGGTACTATACCGATATTTTTCGGAGGTTACGACATTTTCAGGATTTTGTCGTTTCTGAATTGAGTCCACTCATATCATTTTAACATGGCGAGTGACAGCTCCAGCTCGGCATGCACGTCAAAAGACGCGAATGATTATGTGAAACTTTAAGTCATGTCCGTTTTGACTAAGTATATTTTCAGTTGTAATATGGCCATTAAAAATTTGCATCAATTCTTTTCTTTTTGCTTCTACTGTTACTATATGTATCCATTGTGATACGTATCGAATCATGACCACGGTATCGTGATACGTATTGTATCGTCATGTTAATGTATCGTTGCAGCCCTACCGATCATCCGGATCAAACATATACGTGGGAAATATAACAAAAAATGTACATTTCTAACGCTTTCCAAACGTGTCTTAACTTATTTAAGAACAATGTAGCAGCATGGTAATTAGAAATTAACATGGATTCTCTGTAAATATCAACCATGTCTGATATAGGGTGAGGCACGCCTAGTCTCAGGAAAGCTTCAAACTTTGTCAGTTGTCACACTTTTATAAATAAATAAAAAATAAATAAACATATGGTTGCTATGGACCATGGCAAGGGATTATTTTATTTTCCCCTCCAAAAAGCTCCTTTCCATTATGAAAAAGGTTTACTTCAGGCATCTATATACGTTAAAATGCCACTGTCTTGGTTTAAATGCCAATGATATATATTAATATCATTCAAATTGCACACAAAGACTAAATTTAAAATTAATTAAAAAAAATGTTACCCTTACCTTATCACTCGATCCATGGTAGGGTCCAACAGCTGAAGAAATACCCAATTTACCCCGTTTTTGAGGAAGTAAAGCAACCTTATGCATTCATATTGGAATAGGACATTATACTTTCCAATAAGGAGTCATATCCTAGTTTCAATATACGCAATACAATTCTTGGGGGAATTGTTGCCAAGGGGTGTAACCATGGAAACAAAAATTGCTAATTTCACATTTGTTTCAGGGTTTTTCCAAATAAAATGTAATTGAAAGTGAAAAAAAAAACTCTTTATTTCATCCGAATTTTCTTCTTATCTATTTTATATAGGAGAAATACAACAAAATAACAAATGAAAGATCTGTTGCTATGGAAACAGGTCTGTCAAAAATTCCTATTTCATGAAAAAATGTGAAAATTTGTAATTCTTTAAATTAAAAGGAAGAAAAACTACCAAAAAATATAGAGACATAATGACTTTGGGCTGACTTACATTCATGTTAAAATAAGAAACTTGAATTTAGGGATTGGTAACCATGGTTACATTTTAATTATATCATACGATCTACACTAATTTCGAAGTACATGATATTTGCATGGAAATAAATCTAAGAAATCTATGAATAACCTTTATATCCTTTTTTTGTTTGTTAATGCAACAAATTTATCATCAATAGTGCTTTCCATGACAGTAGTCTGTTAAAAGGTATATTTATTCTTAAAGTTACTATAATTTGACTTGTAGAATTAAAAGAATTGATGTGATGTTCACTAAGAATTCTCTGATGCAGGATCTAATCAGATCTGGACATGCAGGTGTAAAATCCCCTTATAACAATCGTATTCTTCTTATTGTTGTCTATTGTTTAGATAGACAAATCAGTATATCAGAAATTACATTTCAAATTGGTTACTATGGAAACTCAATGACCTCTGCTGATGAAATGTCATACTATAGAAGCCGTTTAAGGTGGCTCCACACTTTCGCAATTAATTAGCAAAATTCGATGAAACTTTCATATAATGGTGATGCAACTATGTAGAGTTGATTTTATCAAAATCTAAACATTCCGATAGTTTGGGGACTTTTTTGGAAAAAATACCAATATTTTTTTTAATATTTTCCTGTTTTTTTGTGTGTGGCATTTTTCGGAACAATAACAACAATAATAAAATGAAAAGAAGCATTTCTAATTAACCCTACAAATATGTTATTTATCGCAAAATATGTAACACATGTTACACAAAGTGTTTTTTATTGTATTTGTACGGATAAAATTGATTATCTACAAGCTAAAAGCAAACAGGACACAAAGATCTATACATATAGAATGGGAAATTGAACAAAATATACACAATGGCTTTATAATTAATTAATTTAACATTTTACAATCACTTTGATCCGGGTGAGAGTTATCTTCCTTGAAAAAATTCGGAACTTTTTGCTGAGGGATGACATTTACACAATGACAGTTGTCTCTGTTTACATAAAACAAAAATGATGGAAATAAATCAAAAATATGATTCAAAATTATCAATTTATTGTTCTTTAATGTAACCAAATTACCCTCAGTCATGTACACGTTGGCCATCATTCTACAGTCCGCTAACTCACGGTAATTTTATAATTACATGTCAGGTACATATGTGACCAGAGGCTATCGCAATTGGTATGCCGTTCTCACGTGCACTCACACATCCATTTCATAGGTATCTTGATATTTTACAAAACATTATTTACACAGAGTAAGTAGACTACATTTGTAAACACGATTACAGCGAAAATCGTAACGACCTCGAGCTTATGAACTCGTGTAAGCATGTGATATGCACATGTGAGGTCGGTACGTCCGCATTCCATGTGTTTCCTATATTACCTTCTTGAGGTCGTCTGGTCTCATGTCACTGTCTTCCCGTGAGTCCGTTTACCTGAAGTACATTTCCCGGTAAAATCTCGATATCGGGTGTTGACATATCATCGGCACGCACGTGTTCTATTGTTTACCAGGGGCCTGTTCGTTTATGCGGAACAACCGGTTTGACCGTTTATAAATGTAACAATTTCGGGTATAAATCCTGGCGGACCTGCAAATGTGTATGCAGTTCTCAAGGCTCGCCTAAAAGCAGCATCAGATTACTAGGTCCGACCTTATTTAATAAACGAACAACAGTGGTTCGATCGGTTTGACCGTTTAACCAAAAACGACACAGGGGTTACTATAATTTGCACTACGATATTGAATGCCCGATACGCAATACGGAAATGACGACACGGTGAATGAGTCCGAGCTGTACTTTTTCCGGAAGTACGTCACGAAAATGGACGCTGATGACGATGTGTGGAGCCACCTAAACTAAATTAAACTTCAATTTTACCTTTTTCTTTTTCAAAAAAAATGTTTTGTTTTCTAGTGGTCTCAAATGTGTAAGTACACTTTATTATGCAATGTGTTGTATCATTGGATTTGAGTGGCAACACACTGCTTAAATTCCACAATCTGCATACCGTAACTAAGGGTCTTCTTACAAGGATGTAAGGAGTAGCCATAACGGATTCCAATATGTCATATTTTCCCCATGAATATGTTAAATGAATAAAACTGCCTACCTAAAACTATTTTTACCTGATTTCATCCAAATTTGTAGCATAAACAAATCCCAAAACTGTCCGATGTAAACCTTTTGCACCGGAAGTGTTTCTATAATCATAATGTGCTATGACTTTATGTGTCAAAGGAGTCAACAACATTTCACGGAATTTAAGATTAGGCAACTTTTATCCAAATAAAAAAAAACACCTAGATATTTTGTTTAGTATTGCATTAAATTGGAAATGCAAGGTAACTGTATTTTATTTTAAGCTTTGCGTCAATTTGTGACAGTAAAATGTATGATTTACGTCCGCAAAGCGTAAAATACAACACAGTTACCTCCTGAATAAAAGAGAATATTTTAGGACTAAACCAGGGAACATAGAGTTGAAATGTTAAAGAAATGCCAAATGTGATTCTGAGGGATTGCAAAAAGTTGACCCAGACAAAAAAAGTTTAATATATAATTCCATAATAAAATATTTACATAGACTCACATAAGCCTGATGTTTAAACAAGCAATGTCCCAGGTTAGACGGTTGAGTGCTCACAAACATGTTTAGCCCCGCCACATTCTTTATGTGCCTGTCCCATGTTCCTGTTAAAAAACCCTAAGAACTCTTGCCAAATAGACAGACAACAATCATAAATTGACGATAACTTAGAATTGCTAAAATACGTTACAGTTGTTTCACCTAAAAATTATTCAATATGGAAACAGTGTATTTTCAAAAACAGGTTAGAAGGGCACATAGTATCTGAGAAATGAACTTGGACATAAATTCATGAACATGAAATGTAGGTCGAAGTGACCTATTTATCACATGATTACAGGTCCCCTATGATGCACACCAACATCAAGCTACATAACAGTGGACATATGATATCTGTGAAATGAACTTGGACATATAAAACTTAACCAATTTCACAAAATATCATTGAACTGTAAATAATGGGTCATGTGACTATTTGTATACGCCCGTCAAATTTGTGAAGTTGTGTCTCCCTTAAATGAATTTAGATTCGACAATTTTTTCAACAGTTATTGCCCTTTGTTCATTTCAGTATTTGATTTTTGTCAGGCAACCTCCTCCTACATTTTTCAACGGATCTCTTTAAAACTTAGAATACATTATAATCATGATATGTTGTTGTGTTTCCTTGAAAAGAGTTTTGATTGGACGATTTAAACATTTACAAGACTCTATTTTCGAAATGGATTTTTTTCAAAACACATTTTATGATGGTTTTTCTTTGGTTTAAATGAGAAAATTAAGAAATTATTTTATTAAAGTTTTCACTAATTTCCCATTTCTGATAGATTTACTTGTGGTAAAAAATGTTAAGTATATGCTTAGTATATTCATATCTGAAAAATGGAACATAGATTTGTTTACACAGGTAAGGTTGACCTCATCATGAATAACTAACCAGAGGCGGATCAGTGGAGTATTATCGGGTCAGGTGACACCTTCCATTTTAAACGTTTTTCGTTCTTCAATATTATATATTCATATTTGAAATGTTTAAACTTTATTTTCAAATTTTCCTCAACATAACCTTTTTGCTACTGTGATGCCAAAATCCAATTGATTTATCATTCATTCTGATTATAATCAACATGCTAAATCCAATACCCAGCCCTTTATATTTTCTTTACAATTTTGACTTTTTTTTTTACATGTTTTGAAATGTTTACCCCTTTTCAGGTTGTTTTTTTGCTCTTGCCAGAGAGCAGCAAATACCAATTTTCAAGTCTTAAGTTTGACCCGCCGGGGGTTCGAACCCAAGACCTAGCACACTCAAGGGGAGAGTGCTACCACAAAACCATTGAGGCGGTCAAAGAAACATGAAACTGGAATCCATTTTGTAAACCATGTGTTACCATTTGTTTTGTAACTACCTTATTATCCCCCCCCCCCCCTGAAACATTTCCGGACCGCCCCTGCTAACTGTTATTTGATTCCAGCAGAATCCTTTCTGTCTGCCACCTCTGCTGCAGCATAATCTAAATATTTTTTCCTGTCTGATCTATGACAGATATGTACAATTTTTTACGTAGAATTGTTTTAACAATATCTATTCTAGTGATTAAATTTTATTTGACACAGTTTCCAAGTTTGTATTGGCAGCAGGACACAATGAGTGATGAGGCTTGAGTAGTGATATTTTGTGATTTTTGGTATTTCCCCCTATACAAGCAGGGTAGTGACATTCAAATGAAATTATCTTTCTTAAATGCCGGTCATGAGGTACTTTCCAGCTCACTGTATGTTCAGTTTGAATAGAAATACAATATGAAATAGGAACCAGACCCTGCGCAAAGTTTTAAAATAATTTAATTTCATTTTTGTCTTTGGTAGTAACATATAGTAAAATTAATTGTGGTTGTAAACTAAACTAGAGAGTTCTGCAAAGGGGAGTAACTCTTGCCAAATTCAAGCCAATTTAATGCATGTTTATTACTAATTTCTGACAAAAATCTAATTAGCTCCAAAAATGTTTTTACATTTATTAGAAATATAAATCAATTTTAATAAAAGTTATCATTTACTTTATACAGGAATGGATGCGTTTTTTCATAAATGATGAAGGAAGTTAGTACATAATTGCTTAAAAATATGCCCAAATTCATACTGTTAACCTGGATAGAAGAAACAATTAGTGTAAAGTATGAGAAAAAAGTATATAAAAGTTATTGAACTAGTATTTGTCAATTTTAAAAAATGATCTGAACTTTAGCAAACATTTTATATATAATATATATAAGTGACTTCGAGCAGAGAAGCCCAAAAATCATCTTTTTCTAAAATTAAACCTCTATATTTTTAAGAAGTAAAAGCTTATAAGTGCTTGATCAATAACGAAATTTTCAAAAAGGCCATTTGCTGACCGTTAATGGCGTATACTGTATCTACGATGAACTAAGCGCTCATGTTAAAATATCTTGTGTTGTTGAATATATTGTCAACAAAAATACATTTTCGACTTTTGTACAAACAAGCGCATGACGTTTGTTTTATATTTTACTTAGTCTCAGCTGAGTGCACAATGAATCTGAATATTCAAATAGGAAATTTTGCCATTCCGTAAGTTGGACACAAAAATGTAACGCGACTAATTTGATTTGTCCGTTGGTCTCGCAAAATTACCGTTGTCATATGTGAGCATACCAACGACAGAAATGACGTCACATCAACAATTGAAAGCAAGGTCGCAACAATAGCAGCGCCGAAATTGTCAGATACATGTACATTTTGTATATTCTACTGAATTTCTAAATGCTGTTAAAAGTGTGTTACAGCCAGCTTCACGAGAGGAATAAAAATGCTCTCTGTTAGCACCAGATTACGAAAAATCATAAAAAAAACCCGAAATATTTGTTATTTACATCACTTTCATTTATTGGCAAAGAAGTAACAACGGATAGTGCAGACAAAGAAATGTGTCAAATTTTCAGGGCGATCTGCTCCTTTATCAAGACAGGAACATGAACATTTACATATTACAACATAAAACAAAGAAAAACAGTCACCATGAAATAAGTAAACAATAAAGAATACATAAATATAGTTGTAATTGCATATCCCCTCGGTTAGCTTGTAACCGAATGCTAATTATAGTAAATACTGCACCTGGAATACGTGAGGTCAAGTGAATTAATATTAAAAATCTTAACATAATGAGAAAATATATAATTTGATAGTTGTTCGTGTAAACGCGGCGTGAACAAAACTTCGAGAGACGAGGCGTATCTGTACGTCTAAATAGTGGAAGGGGTCATTCTCACTCGACCATGCAGAACACTGAGGTCAGAGATGAAAAATGTGGGGAAATGCGACAGAAAGTTGATCATTTATTGGTAATATCACTATAATGATTAGGGGATGACGTTGTATAATGGTTAGGTGATATCACTAATTTATTGGCGATAGCAAAATAATAAATATGTAATTTGGAATTCATGAGATTCATCGGTTTCGTATAAATAATAATTGCAAAGTTTTTTGAACACAAACAGTAAATGTTATCAGGGACAGTATATACGTCCCTGATGTAATTGAACATATTTCGCGAGCTTTCGAACCTGTGGGTTTTTTTCAGGACAAAGAGTGCAAAATTAAAAAAAAATAGTCTTGTATAAATGTTATAACTTTGAAGAACTTATACAGTTATGTATCTTATACAGTTATAGCAGTTAAGTTTCCTGGGCGGGACACTCGCTTGAAAAATGACGAAGATATGTTATTTAAACGGAGGAAGTTACTTAAAATTTGAAGGAAAAAGAAAATCATGACCTCACTTCCTTCTAGTTTTGCGAACTTTCTGTAAATCGAATTGTTCCTTATTTATATCATACGTGTAGCACATTGACAGCTTCACATGATGGTATACATAAAAGCCTAGCGCTGACTTGTGTATTGCTGTAATATACGAACTTCTTGAAATAGTTAGGGGCAGGTTCGGCCCATGATACCGGGGCATAGGCGACTCATGCAACATCGTGAAATTGGCGGGAAATCTAACGTTGCGGGCTAATGACTGAGGTCATAATTATGCTGTTTCCAACGTGAGTCGAACTTACCCCAGACAAGAGACTATATATACTGGCTTTATATGTCTCTGCCCAGACTGTCTGTCCGAACTGGCCCCAAGGCGGGGCATCATATAACGCCATTCAATCTTCACAAAGAAATAATTATTTAAATACGAACGTGAAACAATTAATTAAAATTAGTAAGACGTAAGAAAAATTAGTTTTTAATTTCAAAATTTATAATCCCTATAAAGGATGTATCGAAAGAAAATTCGTAGGAAATTAGCATGACTTAAAAACTTAATTCTTTTTATGAAAAAAATTCTAACACAATATATATACAATTAATATAACACATATATATTATGTATATCGTGTTATCACTGATATCGAGTAGCACTTATTTCACATGTCTATATATATTAAATACTTATTTGACCACAATTACGAAACAAATTTGATCCACTGATTTTATTAATCACTCATATCCGCCTTGAATTAGTGGAATATTGTAACACACCACTAAAGCGTACGTCTGAGCAGTCTCTGGTCCGAGTGAAATAAAAAAGAAAATATGAAGAAAATGCACGTGATGTGACCAAATACCTTTTACACGTTCGACCGATGAATCGAGACTTCGGAGTCCACTAAGATCGATTCGCCACCCAGCAAAAGTATGCCTATCCTTTTCTTATTTTAAGTAAATGACAATAGACTTGCACAAGTCCAAATTGTTGAACGTCTTTGTACTGTATTATCACGGAATTAGATTAGATTATCTAAGTCCGTGGTATTATTAACAACAAATCGTTATGTCTTCGATTCCTAAATAAATAAAAGCATCTCAACTGTTAACCTGGAATGGTTATAATATCAGAGACGTATACTTATATCGGCATCTTAATTGTTACGTAATTCAGGAGTTAAACGTATCATTGTAAAATTTATAAAGATCATTAAAAATAAAGAAATATTACATGAGTTAGGTGATGAAACGATGTGATGTTATAACATAGATCAAGGAGTGTACGACATGAGATAACGGAAAGTAACGTGACGAGATAACCTGCACAGGGTCATATGACCTGGCGTGTCATGTGGGGAAAGCCGTCACGGTAAACAGGAAGTATAAAATCTCATCTACTGGTGTGCTGGATGAGAAATAGACACAACGGGCCGTACCTCGGAATCCAGACAGAATCAAAACAATAGCGACATGGGCTGGACTGAGTCCTTACTGGTCATCTTGACCGGACTTCTTTATCATGTAAAGGTACGTAGACTGTCTTGCAATAACAAGGGAAGTAATATCATTGTTAAGAAAACAATGTCCAACAGTATTTGTTTATGTTACAAAGCATCACGTGCGGGTGTTGTTGAACAAGTTGCCCACGTCAACATATAACTAACAATATATTAAACACTCGTTATATATATTATTTTATACAAAAAAGGAAAAGGCTAGATGTGAATTGTCAACTGGCCGATATTTGTACAAGTCATTACACGCATCTACAAATATCGCACTATAATCGGAGCGCGGCCAGTTCTGCAATGCCCATATTAATTGCAAAATACTCATCTGACCAATAACCAACCCACACCACCCATCCCCATCCCGGTAAGTCATTTGACAATGCTGACAAAAGACAGCCAGCTAATGTCAACTTAGTTAATGAAAAAAATAGCCACTAAAATGATGAACACTCAACTGATAACCGCATCACCCACTACACCGATTTACTACTGTCTATTGTCAACTGACTTATAACCCCTACATCTACTACACTGTTATACTACTGGCTAAATGTACATTGTCAACTGACTGATAACCCCTACATCTTAGTACACTGTTATACTACTGGCTAAATGTACATGGTCAACTGACTGATAACCCCTACATCTACTACACTGTCATACTACTGGCTAAATGTACATGGTCAACTGACTTATAACCCCTACATCTACAACACTGTTATACTACTGGCTAAATGTACATGGTGGACTGACTGATAACCCCTACATCTACTACACTGTTATATTACTGGCTAAATGTACATGGTCGACTGACTGATAACCCCTACATCTACTACACTGTTATACTACTGGCTAAATGTACATGGTCGACTGACTGATAACCCCTACATCTACTACACTGTTATACTACTGGCTAAATGTACATGGTCAACTGACTGATAACCCCTACATCTACTACACTGTCATACTACTGGCTAAATGTACATGGTCAACTGACTGATAACCCCTACATCTACTACACTGTTATACTACTGGCTAAATGTACATGGTCGACTGACTGATAACCCCTACATCTACTACACTGTTATACTACTGGCTAAATGTACATGGTCAACTGACTGATAACCCCTACATCTACTACACTGTCATACTACTGGCTAAATGTACATGGTCAACTGACTGATAACCCCTACATCTACTACACTGTTATACTACTGGCTAAATGTACATGGTCAACTGACTGATAACCCCTACATCTACTACACTGTTATACTACTGGCTAAATGTACATGGTCAACTGACTGATAACCCCTACATCTACTACACTGTTATACTACTGGCTAAATGTACATGGTCAACTGACTGATAACCCCTACATCTACTACACTGTTATACTACTGGCTAAATGTACATGGTCAACTGACTGATAACCCCTACATCTACTACACTGTTATACTACTGGCTAAATGTACATGGTCAACTGACTGATAACCCCTACATCTACTACACTGTTATACTACTGGCTAAATGTACATGGTCAACTGACTGATAACCCCTACATCTACTACACTGTTATACTACTGGCTAAATGTACATGGTCAACTGACTGATAACCCCTACATCTACTACACTGTTATACTACTGGCTAAATGTACATGGTCAACTGACTGATAACCCCTACATCTACTACACTGTTATACTACTGGCTAAATGTACATGGTCGACTGACTGATAACCCCTACATCTACTACACTGTTATACTACTGGCTAAATGTACATGGTCAACTGACTGATAACCCCTACATCTACTACACTGTTATACTACTGGCTAAATGTACATGGTCGACTGACTGATAACCCCTACATCTACTACACTGTCATACTACTGGCTAAATGTACATGGTCAACTGACTGATAACCCCTACATCTACTACACTGTTATACTACTGGCTAAATGTACATGGTCGACTGACTGATAACCCCTACATCTACTACACTGTCATACTACTGGCTAAATGTACATGGTCAACTGACTGATAACCCCTACATCTACTACACTGTTATACTACTGGCTAAATGTACATGGTCGACTGACTGATAACCCCTACATCTACTACACTGTCATACTACTGGCTAAATGTACATGGTCAACTGACTGATAACCCCTACATCTACTACACTGTTATACTACTGGCTAAATGTACATGGTCGACTGACTGATAACCCCTACATCTACTACACTGTTATACTACTGGCTAAATGTACATGGTCAACTGACTGATAACCCCTACATCTACTACACTGTTATACTACTGGCTAAATGTACATGGTCGACTGACTGATAACCCCTACATCTACTACACTGTTATACTACTGGCTAAATGTACATGGTCAACTGACTGATAACCCCTACATCTACTACACTGTTATACTACTGGCTAAATGTACATGGTCGACTGACTGATAACCCCTACATCTACTACACTGTTATACTACTGGCTAAATGTACATGGTCAACTGACTGATAACCCCTACATCTACTACACTGTTATACTACTGGCTAAATGTACATGGTCAACTGACTGATAACCCCTACATCTACTACACTGTTATACTACTGGCTAAATGTACATGGTCAACTGACTGATAACCCCTACATCTACTACACTGTTATACTACTGGCTAAATGTACATGGTCGACTGACTGATAACCCCTACATCTACTACACTGTTATACTACTGGCTAAATGTACATGGTCAACTGACTGATAACCCCTACATCTACTACACTGTTATACTACTGGCTAAATGTACATGGTCGACTGACTGATAACCCCTACATCTACTACACTGTTATACTACTGGCTAAATGTACATGGTCAACTGACTGATAACCCCTACATCTACTACACTGTTATACTACTGGCTAAATGTACATGGTCGACTGACTGATAACCCCTACATCTACTACACTGTTATACTACTGGCTAAATGTACATGGTCAACTGACTGATAACCCCTACATCTACTACACTGTTATACTACTGGCTAAATGTACATGGTCGACTGACTGATAACCCCTACATCTACTACACTGTTATACTACTGGCTAAATGTACATGGTCAACTGACTGATAACCCCTACATCTACTACACTGTTATACTACTGGCTAAATGTACATGGTCGACTGACTGATAACCCCTACATCTACTACACTGTCATGTTACTGGCTAAATGTACATTGTCAAATGACTGATAACCCCTACATCTACTACACTTTCATACCACTGGCTAAATGTACATGGTCAACTGACTGATAACCCCTACATCTACTACACTGTTATACTACAGGCTAAATGTACATGTGTACTTTAAACTGGCTGAGAACACCCTTAACACTCTACTCTAATATACGATCTCCATTTTAATGTAACAAGAGAATGAAAAATGCAACAGCCAGACCCTGGGACCCACCAAACTCTAGACAGATGGTCTACCAATGAGCTTTCTTGTCGCCGTTGGTCGACCCAGCCCAGTTCCGCCACATTCCTCCATCTTATATATCAAGTCTTTGACCTCGAAGACACAGGAGACCCTATACCACCTTCCGTGGAAATATTTTGTTGGGCACCAAATTTGTAACGTGAGAAAAAGAAATGCAACGGTCCGACTGGGGTTCGAACCTGGGACCCTCTGAACTCTAGACGGACAATTTATCTATCTATTCTTGACCCAGTCCAGTTCCGCCACACTTAGAAACACTGTATTAATCTACTGGCTAAATTCTTCAGTCTCCAACGAACTTACCCTTTACTGGGTAAATGGTCGTTGTCAACATTCTGACAACCTTGTACATGTCACACTTCTTAGAGATCTCCTCAATCGTTTGGTTTATCATTACTGCATTAATAAGTCTTTTAATTAACGAGTTTTTAATGCGTTGAAGGTGTTTTTGTTTTACCTAATTAAGCATAGTTAATAAAAGTAAGATCTGTTTTAGGGCGACATTCTGTGCATCAACAGCGACTACCCATATTCTAGCACCTGGTGTTATGGAGGTGAGTAGCTCTCAATTGTTTAAATCTACTAAGGCCAACTCTGTACATTGACAAGGTGTTAATATACCGAAGACAAAAACTGAGTCATAATTGACTAAATATTTAAGCCTGCCTCCAGCACACACACACACAAGCATGCAAACACTACAAACATGGAGGCATGTCTTTAAATGACCTGTAGCTGTTTAAGAGGACGATAAACAAAATAAAAACAAACAATATATTGAAAACAACTGCTGTGCTGAAATGAAGGTGCTTTTTAGGTATATAAGATTGTATAATGGATTGGAGGCATCATTAGCCAATCAACAGATGACATTCCCTATTGACGAGTGACCAATATGGCTGCAATGATATATTGTGCGACAATTTAGCGCGATATTTTTAATACCATACGATACACAATATTTTCGGGGAGGTCATGATACACAAACGATTTTTTCCAGATATTGTTGTTTCTGAATTTAGCCTACTCATATCTGTCCCAACATGACAGCTCGGCATGCACACACTTATTGTGTGAAACAAGTCATGCCCATGTTGGACCAGGCCTGTTTCCAGTTGTAATATCGCCATTAAAGATTTGAAACATATCTTTTCACTTTGCTTCTACTTATTTAAAATTTTGTATCGTGACCAAAGTATTGTAACGCCCTGTTAATGTATCGTTGCAGCCCTAGACTGATCAATCGCGTGGTCTATCTTGTTTATAATCAAATCAAATTTTGATGGGTCTGTTTCTATTTACATCTATACATGTCCTATCTGAAGTATTTATCTTCATCAAACATGTCTTTCAATGTATATGTACGTCATTTATAAACATAGGGTACATTAACTTTACTAGTGTGATCTACATTTTCATAGACCATATCAATCCTTTCGGACATCTTGTTACAGCGTATACAAGGGTATTACAGGTTACTATGGTAGGTTATTGCGATTAGAAAATACAAGCCGTTACAATGTACTACACCCGAGTGTAATAAGCAAGTTTATTCATGGGATAATACCATACATACTATTGCCGTATTTTTCATGCCCTGGAAATAGGAAATCAGTTCTATAAATGATTCAATAGACTGAAAAGTTTAAAGAGATATGCGTAACCACACCGTTAACTTTGTTGTATATGGACATATTTTTACGGGATTGAAACTTTTGTGGGTTTTTTTGGCTGGTGTTCATGAACAATGAGAGGCTCGTTTACATTAAAGATAAACCTACAAGTGTTATTGTATGAGTGAGTAGTCATGGGTTGCAAAGTTATGATTTGACTGATTCCAGCATTTATGAAATATGCATTCAGACACTTTTAATTAGTGTAATTAACTCATTCACCTCTGAAGACACATTTGAACTCTTCCAATTCAGAGGTAGGAATAGTTCATTATGAGATTTCAGGGGTGAACAAGTTAAGAGAATGTTTTAAGTTTTGTGGCAAATTTTCTAAAATGTTATTTTCGATGATAAATTTTACCGTTTTAGTCCCGCTGACTCTGGTCTCGACAGATAATATTATTGTTTATGTTACAGATGGTGCCTATTGCTGCAGCGACTTCTCCGATATCTGTTGTTACCAAACCTTTGTCTACCAGTACTGGTGTACGTATTGTTGATGACATAGTATAAGGAAAGCATAAATGTATCATGTTTAACCTTCCCAGCAGGCACATATACGTTGAATAAACGTTTATTCAACGTTGAAGCTCAACGATGTTTAAACGTTTAATTTATATTTGATTTTGAAAGTTGAAATAACGTACCAGAATTCAACGTTGAAGCACGACGTTGACTAAACGTTGAAGCTCGACGTTGAATTGTACATTAACCATTCAACCTTCTTTCGGACCAAGAAAACGACTCCAGATTTTAATTAATTCTTTCAATTTCCCCATAAGTTCAACAACATGATTTCAAATCCCCCAGTAGATAATGCTTGCACAATTATGATACTTTCATTTTTTTTTTACCTATGACCATGAAAATCGTTATGTTTCTATATATAATAACCAAATATAAAATATAGGATATCATTAACAATTGAAAACAGGTCGTTGAATCGACGTTGATTAACGTTGAGATTCAGCAATGTTAATAAGATTGATAAAAATGAAATTAATCAACATTGTTTAAACGTCATATTACAACAACATTTCAACATTGAAAAAATAACATTGAATCGAAGTTGATGTAACGTTTATCAACGTCACGACCAAATTACAACTTCATTTCAACGTTGAATAATTGTTGTGTGCCTGCTGGGTTGTACTCTAGAAATCATTGTCTGTTTCGCTAAAAAAACTAACCCATACTTTTGACAAAGAATATGCTCTAAATTTTAATCTGCAAACAATGTCTTTCCATATCAGTATTTATAAGTATAAAAAAGCATCAATCAGTCAACAATACCATAAAGTGATATTCTGCTTATTAGAGATCAATAACATTTGGCTTCTTGGAAAAAGTATCCAGAGAGCTTCTGGAAAACCTTCTTGTCATTTCTTTACGTTGCTCTTTGAAAGTGAATAGAAAGAAATACCACAATACACAAGGATTACCTCTTAATATCTTAGAATCAGTATGAAATGACGATATGAGAGCCTGAGGAGTAAAATATGAATTTCCACTAAAATTAGAAGTGGTAGTTATTTATGGTAGGAGGGGGTGTGTGTCTGGGGTTGGTGTCCTGCACCGCATGTTGCACCCGTCAAAGATCTAAGACACTGACTGTTTCATCATGGTAGATATAAGACCCTAATAGCTCAAAAGTAGGATGACCGCCGTATCACTACCTCAGTGTAGTTTGAAATATCTTTGATAGAAAACCTTGACTATGTTATTTATTAGTCAAAAGTTCAAACAGAACTAATCTTTCCAGATATTCCTGATACTAAGAAGAGGCTCGTTTAGTACCAAATCAGCTATGAAATCATCCTCGATACTCCAGGCGTTGCCCCCCTTTCCGGACTCTGCACCTCTGGAATATGTCATAGCAAAATTGAAGGCATTAGCCAAGCTATATAATCGGTCTCGGGTGAAAAAAACCCTGACCAATCGCTAGGTCCATACCTGCCTTCTGAAGATTACAGAGTAGCAACACCCAACGTCAGAGCCAGTCAAATTTACTGTTGCATGAACGAAAGATTCTGTTGATGTACATCAAAGTATCAAACTAGTTTTCTCTTCTGATCCACATAATGGTGCACACTGAGCCTTCAATTTTGTCATGATGTATTCCAGGGGTGCAGAGAGCGAAACTGAGCATAAACCCTGGAGTATTGATGATTCTGTGAAATGTAAACTTCAAAAGCCAAAAGACTTGTGAAGGAAAGAAAGTTACCCTTCAGGAATTAAAGTCGTTCCTTTTGTTATACAGAAGCAAGATGATCATAACTAGTAATAATATGAAGATATCAAGCAGAAGAATTATCTTGACTCTCAAGTTCTGAAGGATAAACTATGTGCAAATATTTCTCAAAATCTGTATTAGTCCATGACAAATGCCATTGGTATAAGAAACAAAGGGATAGTGTAGAAAATTGGAATTTATCTTCTTTCACAAATGATCTCGCTAGAACAAAATTTAAAAAGAAATATTAGATATTAAAATGATGCTACTAGCAGCCTCAATGGAAGGAATCATGTTTGTCTGTTGTCTTATTCTTGCATGAACTGTAACAAAAATGCTGTCATGCTGTGGATGACAGAATTGATCATATGAATAAACAGTCTAATTTAAGTCAGACCTCTCAAAACTGCTTCGAAACTTACTTGTGAACAACTAACAAGGGGGGTATACAATGTGGAGACGTCAATAGCTTTAACAAAAGTCTATTTAGGTAAGGATAATGATTCAAGGTTTTCTAAAAAAAAATTATTCTAAATCTACTTTTGAAAAGTATTTTACAAGACATTTCATTTATTTATAACCACACCCAGAGCCCTGAGATCGTAGCAGAGTTATGTCCCCTCCTGAAGTGTTAAATGTTTTTCCTGTTTTTTTTTGTCACAGGGTTCTGGTCTATTTGGGTCATCATCTTCTTTTCTATCGTTAGCTGTGTCATATGCTTGCGACGCCGACGTGCTCGTCAGAACTACGTACGGTTTGGACAGCCAGAGTATGGGACAACTTCTGTTGTGACAACAACATCCAATCAGAATGTTGTCTACCCCCAGGGCTATCCCCCACAGCAGGGCTACCCCCCACAGCAGGGCTACCCCCCACAGCAGGGCTACCCGCAGCAGGGCTACCCACAGCCAGCCCAACAAGGCTATCAACAACCTGCCGCCGCAGGATACCCAGCGGCTGCCCCGCCGAAATACTCCGATGTTGCTCCCCCCGGATATGCACCAGCACAGGTATGGTTTATTGAGGCCTGGCCCCAGTTGCTCTGAGGCTGGTAAGAGTTAACCAGTGGTTAAAAAACCTTTTAGATAGGAATACAACAAAATCAAGAACATCTCATATCATAAGTGCCTTAGTTTTGTTTTGTTGAGACAAAAATGAAATTGATGTGTTTTGGAGACTTATTCCATTTTGTAAGAGCTGAATTTTGTTGGTAATAATTGGAATTTTTCACTGACCACTAGTTAATGTTAACCAAACTTTGAGCAACCGGGGCATGTATTTGAGAAAAAAACCACTAAGTTGTTTGCATGTGTGGGGGGAACTTGTTAAGTTGTTTGAACTGGCTTTTGGGTGACTAATATAATTAGGAAAAGATCAGGTCCAGATTGTTAGATGTACCCTGATAGAACTTAACTCATTCAACCCTGAAGACACATTTGAACTCTTCCAATTCAAAGATTGGAATAGTTCATCATGAAAGTTCAGGGGTTAATGATATGAGTTAATTTAAAACAAGAGAAAGGGAGAAATGTGTTGTAATGTATCCAAACCAACTTATATAATTCAATACTATTTATCCTTTTTAGTTTGCTTTATTGGGTTCGGGTCCTATTAACAACTATGATGATTTAAGGGCTTGCCTCCATGTGTGTAGTGTATGCTGTGTGCTGGGGGCAGGTTATGTGGGTGCATTGGCCTGACTTCACGTGGATCTGATACTGACTTTAGTGTGTTATCTCACTTAAAGACTATACACAGGCATTCAACACAGTACACCTCCCAGTAATAGTATACTGACAACGGGTAAACCATTTGCTGTGCTTACCCTTAACGTTGAACGTTTAGCAGGAAATAACAAATACCATTTTTAATGACATTGGTAAGTCCTGACCCAACGACAGAACCCATTGGCTTCCTCACATGGGTGAACACTGACCCAAAGACAGAACCCATTGGCTTCCTCACATAGGTGAACACTGACCCAAAGACAGAACCCATTGGCTTCCTCATATTGGTGAACACTGACCCAAAGACAGAACCCATTGGCTTCCTCACATGGGTGAACACTGACCCAAAGACAGAACCCATTGGCTTCCTCACATAGGTGAACACTGACCCAAAGACAGAACTCATTGGCTTCCTCACATGGGTGAACACTCTGCAATTGAGCAGAAAGTGAGATGGAGCCAAGGGGTGGTTACAAAATTTAAAGATAAATGATAGAAGATTAGGGTCCGTATCCATTAAACTGATCTCATACTCGGCTTTGGCTCAAGTTCAGTTTCTTATTCTGGTGATAAAGTCATAAAAGTTAACATTTTTGTCGGAGATTTGAAAGAAAACCATTTTCAATGGCTAGACTTGACTTTTATTAATTCTGACCATATCATCGCATGAATTATGCAAGTAACAAGGAAATTGGTTTGAGTACAGAATTCTTGCTTGAGCATGAGAACAGTTTCATGAATATAGGAGGCTCGGTTGTTTAGTGGTAGGACGCCGGGCTTGTGACCGAAGGGTTGCGTGTTCAAGTCACGGAACAACAATGTGTTGTATCTTTGAGCAGGATACTTTACTCCGCTTGTTCCAGTCTACTCAGCTGTAAATGAGTACATGGTTGGGCAGTGCTAGAATTGTTGAATGCTAGCTGTGTGCGCCGAAATGGCAGCTCCGGTTGTATACTCCCTAGGGAGTTGAGAAAGATATTGGCTGGTTGCAAAGGCCCTATAACCACGGATAATAATTTGTGAACCGCTTTGAGACGACATTCGAACTAGGTTGTGATAAAGCGGTATATAAGAACCTCAAATTATTATTATTATTAATATTGACCCAGACTGCAACTGTAGCAACAGGATGTGTTAAGTACATATTGTATTTTGATGTGTATCATAACTAACATGACAGATATGAAATGAACCCCAGTTATCTCCCTTGCTACATTACCTCGGTTATAAGTAACAAACAGTCCATTAATATTCAATATCCTTGTGAATTTTGTTTTGGAAATCTTTAAAAATATTGCAATTATTAATTACCAAATCATGCAAATAAATTAATATAAGCATCAGTTTAAAAAAAAAAGTTACATTGAAAAGCAAAAAATGGTTCTCCAAAATTATATTTTTAATGCAGACTGTTCTATATTTTGATATAACCAACACTATATGTTTAAAAGCTAATAAACATTTATGTAACTTTTCTTTCAGAAATCTGCTCCACCACAAAACCAGTGAGGCATTTGGTAGGGCAGTACACGTTGTCACTTCTGGTGTTTTAGCCGATGACGTCACGTCCGGGATATTTATTTACCCTTGTAGGGGTAAACGTCAGATGAACAGTGATCAGTGAATGTTCAGTTTGGTTTATTTTTACTACAGAACAAAATGAAATGAACAATATGATGTTCATGTTGTGAAATACAGTGTACATATCTTAGTTTGAAAAAAATGATGTACCGATTAAGTGTCTTTGATTTCCTGTCATTGAGATTAAGAAAAATTTTAAAACTGTGCAATATGTTAGTTACATTGAATGGCATAATGTTTAAGTTGATATAGAGCCAATGGAATCATTGTATCTTGGGCGATGAACAGTATTATCATATTCGAAAAAAATCCCTGAAGACATTGAAATGATCATTTAAAAAAAAAAATACTGCAATATTCAGACACAAAAAATAGTAATGGCTTAAATGCATTAAACTTATTTAGTAAGCAGGTTATGTAAAGGTTCATATTTGGTACAAATTGCATCTTTGTTTTGAAGAAAAATAAATGGAACTCTCTTTGAAATACATGAACTTAAAACAGCGAGGAATCTCTAGGTGGTTGTATATCTAATGAGAATTCCCAAGTTTTTGGGAATCAGTTTGGCAGAACATTGCTAAAAAAAAATTGCTTGACGCATTTCATGAACTTAATGTGAAACGGACACGCATTTAAAAACAGTGTTTATGCATACACAGAACACAAGTTCATTTTTAGTAAAAAGTACTCCATTTTCTCAAACTTATGACAAAGTTTGCGTCAAATATGAAAGTAGATGAGCTTGTTTTCAGTGACATGTGTACATCTATGTCTATATGCACTTTTGTTCATTTTTAATTAAAAATAAATGTAGCCAAAAATTTATGTAATAGATTCACAAAGAAATCCTTATGTTATTCTTTACAAAAAAAATGGTTTCTGGACAGCTATATGTGAGCCTATATAATGAAGCTGCAATAAGTGTTTTGCATTGTAATGCAGTTTTGACAAGATAAACGAAATTGGAATATTGATAGTCGAAAAACCGGATCAGTGGTTTGGTTTTATTAGCTTACCTGGCCCGAAGGGTGGAGCCCAACAAAGATTGCAAATAAAAATGACCTTGACCAACTTTCATTGTTACAGGGGTCAAATATGTCAAAAACTTCAAACGGCTACTTCAGAAGACGAACGGACAATATTCATGATGTAGTGGTAGCTTTCTTTGTGGAGCTTAACAAAGGTTGCGTAAACAAAAATGACCTAGGCCCACTTTCAAAGTCACTCTTCACCATATCAAGTACATTGTAACTTTGTCGTGACACTCATCCAGATCACACTTCACCATAAAGAGTACATGGTAACTTTGTCGTGACACTTGTCCAGATCCCACTTCACCATAAAGAGTACATTGTAACTTTGTCGTGACACTCGTCCAGATCATACTTCACCATAAAGAGTACATGGCAACTTTGTCGTGACACTTGTCCAGATCACACTTCACCATAAAGAGTACATTGTAACTTTGTCATGACACTCGTCCAGATCATACTTCACCATAAAAAGATGGTAACCTTGTCGTGACACTCGTCCAGATCACACTTCACCATTTAGAGTACAGTGTAACTTTGTCGTGACACTCGTCCAGATCATACTTCACCATAAAGAGCACATTGTAACTTTGTCGTGACACTCGTCCAGATCACACTTCCTTTGGCGTGACACTTGTCCAGATCACACTTCACCATAAAGAGAACATGGTAACTTTGTAGTGACACTCGTCCAGATCATACTTCACCATAAAAAGATGGTAACTTTGTCGTGACACTCGTCCAGATCACACTTCACCATAAAGAGTACATTGTAACTTTGTCCTGACACTCGTCCAGATCATACTTCACCATAAAGAGTACATGGCAACTTTGTCGTGACACTCGTCCAGATCACACTTCACCATTTAGAGTACAGTGTAACTTTGTCGTGACACTCGTCCAGATCACACTTCACCATAAAGAGTACATTGTAACTTTGTTGTGACACTCGTCCAGATCATACTTCACCATAAAGACTACATGGTAACTTTGTCGTGACACTCGTCCAGATCACACTTCACCTTAAAGAGTACATTGTAACTTTGTTGTGACACTCGTCCAGATCACACTTCACCATAAAGAGTACATTGTAACTTTGTCGTGACACTCGTCCAGATCATACTTCACCATAAAGAGTACTTGGTAACTTTGTCACGACACTCGTCCAGATCACACTTCACCATATATAGTACATTGTAACTTTGTCGCGACACTCGTCCAGATCACACTTCACCATAAAGAGTACATGGTAACTTTGTCGTGACACTCGTCCAGATCAGACTTCACAATAAAGAGTACATGGTAACTTTGTCGTGACACTTGTCCAGATCACTCTTCACCATAAAGAGTACATTGTAACTTTGTTGTGACACTCGTCCAGATCATACTTCAACATAAAGAGTACATGGTAACTTTGTCGTGACACTCGTCCAGATCATACCTCACCATAAAGAGTACTTGGTAACTTTGTCCTGACACTCGTCGAGATCATACTTCACCATAAAGAGTAAATGGTAACTTTGTCGTGACACTCGTCCAGATCATACTTCACCATAAAGAGTACTTGGTAACTTTGTCATGACACTCGTCGAGATCATACTTCACCATAAAGAGTACATGGTAACTTTGTCGTGACACTCGTCCAGATCACAACTCACCATTTAGAGTACAGTGTAACTTTGTCATGACACTCGTCCAGATCACACTTCACCATAAAAAGTACAGTGTAACTTTGTCGTGACACCCGTCCAGATCACACTTCCCCATAAAGAGTACATGGTAACTTTGTCGTGACACTCGGCCAGATCACACTTCCCCTAAAGTGGACATGGTTACTTTTTCGTGCCACTCGTCCAGATCACACTTCACCATAAAGAGTACGTGGTAACTTTGTCGTGACACTCGTCCAGATCACACTTCACCATAAAAAGTACATGGTAACTTTGTCGTGACACTCGTCCAGATCATACTTCTCCATAAAGAGTACGTGGTAACTTTGTCGTGACATTTGTCCAGATCACACTTCCCCATAAAGAGTACAGTGTAACTTTGTTATGACACTCGTCCAGATCAAACTTCTCCATAAAGAGAACATGGTAACTTTGTCGTGACATTTGTCCAGATCACACTTCCCCATAAAGAGTACAGTGTAACTTTGTCGTGACACTCGTCCAGATCATACTTCATCATAAGGAGTACATGGTTACTTTGTCGTGACACTCGTCCTGATCACACTTCACCATATAAAGTTCATGGTAACTTTGTCGTGACACTCGTCCAGATCACACTTCACCATAAAGAGTACATGGTAACTTTTTCGTGACACTCGTCCAGATCACACTTCACCAGAAAGAGTACATGGTAACTTTGCCGTGACACTCGTCCTGATCGCACTTCACCATATAAAGTACATGGTAACTTTGTTATGACACTCGTCCAGATCACACTTCACCATATATAGTACTTTGTAACTTTGTCATGACACTCGTCCTGATAACACTTCACCATATAAGGTTCAGCGTAACTTTGTCATGACACTTGTCCTGATCACACTTCAACACTTTACCATATAGATTACAGTGAAACTTTGTTGTGACACTTGTCCAGATCACACTTCATCATAAAGAGGACATGGTAACTTTGTCGTGACACTCGTCAAGATCACACTTCACCATAAAGAGTACATTGTAACTTTGTCGTGACATTCGTCCAGATCACACCTCCCCTAAAGTGGACATGGTTACTTTGTCGTGACACTCGTCCAGATTACACTTCACAATAAAGAGTACAGTGTAACTTTGTCGTGACACCCGTCCAGATCACACTTCACCATAAAGAGTACATGGTAACTTTGTCGTGACACTCGTCCAGGTCACACTTCCCCTAAAGTGGACATGGTTACTTTGTCGTGACACTCGTCCAGATCACACTTCACAATAAAGAGTACATGGTGACTTGGTCGTGACACTCGTCCAGATCACACTTCCCCATAAAGAGTACATGGTAACTTTGTCGTGACACTCGTCCAGATCACACTTCACCATAAAGAGAACATAGTAACTTTGTCGTGACACTCGTCCTGATCACACTTCACCTTATAAAGTTCATGGTAACTTTGTCGTGACACTCGTCCAGATCACACTTCACCATAAAGAGTACATGGTAACTTTTTCGTGACACTCGTCCAGATCACACTTCACCCTAAAAAGTACATGGTAACTTTGCCGTGACACTCGTCCAGATCACACTTCACCATATATAGTACTTTGTAACTTTGTCATGACACTCGTCCTGATAACACTTCACCATATAAGGTTCAGCGTAACTTTGTCATGACACTTGTCCTGATCACACTTCAACACTTTACCATATAGATTACAGTGAAACTTTGTTGTCACTCTCGTCCTGATCACACTCGACCATATAGTGTACGGTGAAACTTGGTCATGGCACTCGTCAAGATCACACTTCACCTTATAGCGTACGGTGAAACTTAGTCATGGCACTCGATCAGATCACACTTTACCGTATAGCGTACGGTGAAACTTAGTCATGGCACTCGTCCTGATCACACTTCTCCATATATAGTAAGGTGAAACTTGGTCATGACATTTTCTTCTAGATATTCTTTGCCAAATATTTAACAGCAAATTTTTATGAGTTTGATGACACTTGTCCTGTTCACACTCAACCATAAAGAATACAGTGAAAACTATACAGTTTTAAGATGAAGGAAAAGTGTAAATTTATTTGTATATCAAAACAAATTATTCAATCGTCAACGAACATGTTTTGTTTTCCTCGTGAACATACGCTATGTTTAGTCTGTTAACGACCGTTCACTTATACACATTGATACAACTAAGTGTGGAGACAGCCTTTTACAAAAATATTACAAACATCGTTTATAGTTCAACATTTTATTATGTCTTGTAAACCCGTGGTTGGTCAACGTTCAGGAAGAACACTGGGGATCCAATATGTCTGACATCGTTAAGATGAATGCTGGTCTAACCTCGTTCTCTACGAAGTTCAAGTGATGTCGGATGAACAAATCTTCTTGAAAAAGTTTAAGATGCGGCTAAAACGGTATTCCGAACCACCATCTGCACGGACAATTTCCTGCCCAGACACAGAAGCACCATGGTCGCCATCTGTTCCACGGTCCAAAAGGAGATGCTTGACCTATAACGGAACACATATTTAAGCGACATTATCTTTGTCCTTTCTTTACTTACATGAATATTTTGAAATCAGAACAAGGCCTGATTGTCAAAGTCTCTCGCTGGTACACAGCTTTTTATTATTTTGAGGGTCAAATCAATCCACGTGATTTACTGCTTCCCGTGATTGTGACATCACCAGTGTAACATTAACGATTATCAACCGAAATGAGTGAGGATTCATTGTTGATTGGTTATACAACACAGTTGTGATGACTAGTTCATTAGGAAGGCAATTCTTCTGAAAAAATACATGGACAAACCTTCAAGTTTTATTTTTTATTGATTTATTTTTCGGCAGGGGGCGAGGTGAGGGGGTATTATGGTAGCATGGATACTATGAGCTGCATACATTTTAATAAAGCACTGGCCACTTACTGTAACGAGGTGGGGAAATGCAATAAATAAAAATATTGAATGAGGAGATGAAAAAATACACGACCAGATTGGAGTTTGAACCGTAGTCCTTTGTACAAATACGGTCTGCCACATCAAAAAGTAAGTTCAATTCTTATGAGGAATTTATCACGAAAAAATATGCGTCGGTGGGTTGATACTTGGACCATACACAAGTGGGAAATAATAGATCATCGATACCCCAGGGGCTACGCTCACTCTCTCTGTATCCCTGGACTATGTCATCTGCCTTCGCTGCAATGGTATGGTGCACCGTTCAATTACAATACCAACCTTGCTTCCAATCAAGTATTCTCGAAGTAGAATTTAATTTTGAATCAAACAGTTATATTCCTAGTTACCATGAAGCTTACTTGCAGCAGGATGACGCACAGATCACACAACATTATTAAAAATATAAAGTTCATAAACACCTGTTAATATTTATTTTTCCGATACAACAGTATTTCACCGTGAAGTACCAGTTGGACTCTAAAGGTAAAAAAAAGAGATGTCGTGTCTAAAATGTTCTGAAACATGTGTAGAAAAATAGAGAAAAGGAAATGTGCCTTTAAACACCTTTATGAAGATACACATTTACAACTTTGGCCTACAACATATAATTTGTATTTCAACTTATATGTTATGTACACAGTGACGGAATAAATTCCAGTTTCAAGGTTAAGGCTAACCTCGCGGACTGATAGTCTATCAACAGAAACAAACCATCTTGTTATATAAAACAATTACCTGAAATACGAAGTAATAAATCACCAATTATAATAGATTTTGTCGATGCGAACCCACAAAGAGCACATATGATCATTTCGTTCATTTAACTTTAACTTTAAGGTCATAGTATCAACGACGAATTTGGAATTGACTGCCTTGTCGATTGCTACTGTTAAATGACGCTTAAACCATAGATACTTTTCATCACAAAGCCAATACATTCAGACTGCAGAAAAGTGACGTCAAAATATAGACAATTATGATTTTACCTGCTACTCTATTTTGCTGCCATAGGATGCCGTGCATATTCAAAATAACGACAATCTACCTTCCACGAAGTTTTGTTGCAGTCAAATATTAAAACAATTAATAATGATCTTACCTCTAAAAAGTTTTGTTGCAGTACAATGTTTAAACCACTGACAACGATGATATTATATCCAGGAAGTTTTGTGGCAGTACTATGTTTAAACCATTGACAACGATGGTATTACATCAAGGAAGTTTTATTGCAATAAAACCATTAAAACCATTGACAATAATGATCTTAAATCCACGAAGTTTGTAGCAGCAAAAATATGTTTAATCCATTGACAACGATGATCTTACCTTCCACGAAATTTGTTGCAGTAAAACATTTAAACCAATATCAATGACAAACTTACCTTCAGGAAGTTTTGTTACAGTAAAAAAATTAAACCATTTACAATGATGATTTTATATCCACGAAGTTTTGTTACAGTAAAACATTTAAAACATTTAAAATGATGATTTTACCTTCACGAAGTATTGTTGCAGTAAAATATTTAAACCATTGTCAATGATTATATTACCTCCACGAAGTTTGTTGCAGCAGAATTATATTTCATCCATTGACAACGATGATCTTACCTTCCCGAAATTTGTTGCAGTAAAATATTCAAACCATTGTCAATGATTATATTACCTCCACGAAGTTTGTTGCAACAAAATTATACTTAATCCATTGACAACGAGGATCTTACCTTCCACGAAATTTGTTGCAGTAAAATATTAAAACCATTGACATGGTGATCGTATATCCACGTTTTGTATCAAGTTTTGTAACAATGAAATATTTAAACTATAGACAAAAACGATGATATTACCTCCACGAAGTTTTTTTCAATTAAAATTTATAAACCATTTACAATGATGATCTTACCTTCCACGAAGTTTTGCTCCAGTGCGATAATGCACAGAACACACGCAATAACAAAGATTAGAAACTGTGTTGTCGACATGCTACTAATGTTGACGGCTGGCGATGTTCTACAAACGGAGCCTGTGACATTTGGTTTAAAATTGAGATAAATACAAGGAAATGCCGTTGATAATATATCACTTTCAATTTTATTTACTAACCTTTCTTGATGTATGAGGTCACTTAGTAATGAAAAAGGCAGGTCACGTTCAGTTGATGTAACATACATTTATAAATAACATTTTATGTGACATCCATCAAGGATCTGCCCTATTATACTGCAGTCATAGCAGTGCTTTATGAGACGTGTATTTTCTGTATATATATATTTTTATAACAGACAATACAGAATGATTTTAAGGACATATTCAATCACATTAATAAAGATCACATCGTCATTTATCAACACAGAATGACCTTTTAACAACTTTAGGATTTCCTGGAAGTATTTGCTGCAGTGTCGTTCACAAAAGAGTCAATACGATTGTAGTTTATGAGAGCAGTCATTGTTTATATATAACCTGGATTAAGACTATACATCATAATAACTGGATACATCATCTGGGCAATGATACATAAGTAATCACCACCATTCATTGCTATTCAAATAATTTAATGAATCGTCGAAAAGAAATCTCGGTTGATGAAATAAGTAAACTATATCACAATAAAGCCCCCCCCCCCNATTTAAAACAAATAAATAACGAAAACAAAAATGTTTTTAAGATGACCATAGAATGAGATGATGTCTGTTTACCTGTAATCAAGATTTTTGTTTATTTATTGAACTCACCTGTGGCATGACAGTCGATGAAATAATTTAGTTGGAAAACAACAAAAAAAAAAAGAGAAAAATGTTGCAGCCTAAAGCGATACTTAAATTTCGAAAGAAACAAGAGAACTAGCAAATGTAAAGCCCTAAAGTCAGTCACACTGTATTCATCTTGTGGTTTCAAATTGTATGAACATTGTATTTACAAAATGCTGACGCAAATTTTGTCGAAATAAGTCGTGGCACACTTTCACACATTCGTAACCTTTACCTTTTATGGGAAAGAATGGGGAGGGGCCATACCTAATTGGGAACTTCGGAGGTTAAGAAGTATTTGTTGAGGATCTAATTTGTAGAATTCACAAAGAGAGTTTCCTGTATAGAATTTCATCAAGGGGATTACTATGTAGGATTTCGTAAGATTTGCCTGTTGTGATGTAAATTCACTACGAGGATGTAGTGGATATGATTTCATGATGTGACTAAACAACACAAGAATGCTAAAGACTTCCCTTTCATATCATTTTTAGGTAAGAAATTAAGTTCTTTTTGAAATATTGTATAATGACATTATTTTGTTATTTAACAACGTATGAGAATTAGACTGCACCATTCCAGGTAGGAACAGTTACTTTTCGATCAGCCTCAGGTAAATCTGGTAATGATATGGGCTTACTATTGAATATGAATTAACAATTGAGTCATCGGAGATAACATTACATGTAAAGAGAATAACAGTGTACTTAATTGGAATAAGTTTTTCCGTGTATAAAATAAAGTCATGGTTTTCATCACCAGGTTCTACTGGAAAGTATTTTATCAATGCAACCTACTGTAGAAGAATTTCATCTACATAATCGACTTTAGAGGACTTCATCTCCACGATCTTCTGTAGAGGAATTCATCACCACGACCCATGTAATAGCATTTCATCACCACGATCTACTGCAAAGGATTTCATAAATGCGACCTACCGTATGAGAATTTCATCACCATAATCTACTTTAGAGGATTTCATCACCACGGTCTACTGTAAATGCTTTCATCACCACGATCCAGTGTAGAGGATTTCACAACCGCGATCTACTGTATAGGATTTCAAAACCACAATCTCCTGTAGAGGACTTCACAACCGCGATCTACTGTATAAGATTTCAAAACCACTATCTCCTGTAGAGGAATTCATCCCAGCGATCTACTGTTGAGGATGTCATTATCTACTGTAAATGATTTCATAACAAAGACAATTTACTGTAGAGGATTTCACAACCATGATCATCTGTAGAGGATTTTACAACCACGATCTTCTGTAGAGGATTTCACAACCACGATCTTCTGTAGAGGATTTCATCACTGCAACCTACTGTAGAGAAATTCTCACCGCGACCTACTGTAGAGGAATTCATCACGACGATCTACTGTAGAGGAATTCATCACAGCGATCTACTGTAGAGGATTTCATTACAGCGATCGTTTGTAGAGGAATTCATCACCGCGATCTACTGTAGAGGATTTCAATCAAGAATACACAAATGAGGATTTCACAACCACGATCTACTGTAGAGGATTTCATCATGACGATATCTACTGTAGATGAATTCATCACCGCGATCCAATGTATACGATTTCAAAACAAAGATAAACAACTGAGGGTTTCATTACCTCTATCTTCTATAGAGAAATTCACAACAACGATTTACTGTAGATGATTTTCATCACCGCGATCTACTGTAGAGGATTTCATCACCGTGATCTTCTGAAGAGGATATCAATCAAGGATACACAATAGACGATATCACAACCACGATCTACTATAGAGGATTTCATCACGATGGTTTACTGTAGATGATTTCATCACCGCGATCTACTGTAGAGGATTTCAATCAAGGATTTCCAATAGCGGATTTCACAACCACGATCTACTGTAGAGGATTTCATCACCACCATCTACTGTATATGATTTCAAAACAAAGATAAGCAACTGATGGTTTCATTACCACGATCTTCTGTATAGGAATTTCCAACCATGATTTACTATAGAGGATTTCATCACCGCGATCTACTGAGGAGGATTTCAACACCACGATCTACTGTAGACGATTTCATCACCACGATCGTCTGAATATGATTTCAAAACTAATATAAACTATAGAGGATTTCACAACCACGATCTACTGTAAAGGATTTCATCACCGCTATCTACTGTATATGATTCCAAGACACCATAAAGAAGAGTTCATCACCTTAATCATCATAATCTATTGTAAAGGAATTTATCACCAAGATTTTCTGTAAATGATTTAATAACAAAGATATATGTAATAGAATATTTTATTACCACGATATATTATAGAGGATTTCATTTCCAGTCTTTTGTAGAAGATTCCACTGCCACGATATAAAGTAGAGCATTTTATCACTACGATCTAAGGTAGACAATTTGATTACTGCGATATACTATAGAGGATTTCCTCACCATAATAAAATTTAGAGGATTTCATTACCATAATGTAATGGAGAGGATTTTCTCACTTAGATCTTCTGTAGAAGACTTTATGACCATTCTCTTCTTTTGAATAATTCCTCACTAAAATCTACTTCACAGGATTTCATCAACACGTCGAGTGTAGATGATTTCATCACCATACTCTACTTTAAAAGATTTCATCAATAAGATCTCCTTTAGAAGATTTCATTACTAAGATCTACTTTAGAGGATTTCCTCAGCATAATCTTCTTTAGAAGATTTCATTTCCACTTTCTACTGTAGAAGATTTTATCATAATCTACTGTAGACTCTTCATAGCTCCTTGAATATAAATGCATTGATTAACACAATAAAAGACCACTATCACGTGCAAAAATATATAGCAATTAGCAAAGGAGATATTGCTAAAGAAAGTTTTGAAAAAGAATGGAAGAAGTGGGGAAAACTTGTTGCTCTATAAGGTGGGGTTTTTTCTCCTCTTGTTTTTTGTTTTCTCTTCTCATGTGTAAGTTTTTTTTCACCCTTGGCCTTGAAATATATTGCCAAATTCACAACTATTTACTCTTATTCTAATATATTCCGAAAATACATGAACATTATTGCATCCCCCCTCTCTCTCTTGCTCTCTCTCGCTCTCCCTCTCTCGAACAAATAGTTTTCTCACAACATTTTAAATCTCTCTCTCTCTCTCTCTCTCTCTCTCTCTCTCTCTCTCTCTCTCTCTCTCTCTCTCTCTCTCTCTCTCTCTCTCTCTCTCTCTCTCTCTCTCTCTCTCTCTCTCTCTCTCTCTCTCTCTCTCTCTCTCTCTCTCTCTCTCTCTCTCTCTCTCTCTCTCTCTCTCTCTCTCTCTCTCTCTCTCTCTCTCTCTCTCTCTCTCTCTCTCTCTCTCTCTCTCTCTCTCTCTCTCTCTCTCTCTCTCTCTCTCTCTCTCTCTCTCTCTCTCTCTCTCTCTCTCTCTCTCTCTCTCTCTAAACGAGCCTTCCTTTTAAAATGTTATGGCACTATCTTTGTCCTGTCTCTCTATGTGTGAAAGTGTGTGACATTATGTTTTGTTGAATGTATCAATTATACATGTATATTATAAATGATGATGATGATGATGATGATGATGATGATGATGATGTACGGATGATGATGATATATGGATGATGATGATATATTGATGATGGTGATGATATATTGATGATGATGATGATGATATATGGACAAATATAATAAAGATGAGATGATGATGATGTACGGATGATGATATATGGATGATGATGATAGTATATGGATGATGATGATATATGGACGAATTTAGTGATAAGATGGTGATGATGATGATGTACATATGAGGATGATATATGGATGATGATGATAGTATAGGGATGGTGATGATGATATATGGACGAATATAGTGATGATAAGATGATGATGATGTACGGATGATGATGATGATGATGATATATGGACGAATATAGTGATAAGATGATGTACAGATGATGATATATGGATGATGATGATAGTATAGGGATGGTGATTATGATATATGGACGAATATAGTGATGATAAGATGATGATGATGTACGGATGATGATGATATATGGATGAATATAGTGATGATGATGTACAGATGATGATGATATATGGATGATGATTTGATGTTATATGGATGATGATGATGATATATGGACGACTATAGTGATGATGGAAAGATGATATATGGATGATTATAGTGATATATGGATAATGCTGTCGATGATGATGATGGAATGAATTTCACTATTTCAACATGTGTGAATGTGTGTATGTGTGATGATGTCCTGTGTATTGTAAATGTACTGAAAAAAAAATTTGAAAAAAAAATCAAAAATAAATAAATAAATAAATAAATAATCTACTGTAGAGGATTTCATACTAACCATTTATTGATTAGGGTTTATAATAAGGGTCTACCGCGTGAAGTTTTAATTTCACCATGTACTTGTAAATGTAAAATGATTACCTAATGACTAAAATAATTATGTATTCTAATATTGTATTTTGATCAGCTTACACAATATTATATTTATTTATGTAACAAATAGTTATATGGTATTGACGCTCTTTATATCACAATAACATCATATAGCAATGGTTTGAACACACGAGTTTTTGGGGGTAAAATTCCATCTGAAATAATCAGTGTTATTATAACGTATACTGTGATAAGTTCATTGATCTTTTATTCTGAAGTTCTACCTGACTGGCCACTGATTCTTATTGAAAGACAAAGGATTACTATAACAAAGGTAGGGAGTATATCATTATTGTGGGAATATTTGCACACTGCTACTTAATACAAAATCCACCAAGACGGAAATAGATCGATGTCATTTACATACGCTTAGAAACGAACACTAGTGTTAAAGGTATCACAAAGGTTCAGTGCATATGTATAGCACGGTATTTGGCGTAGATCTACGCTAATGCAACAAGCCAGGAATATATTATTGTCATTTACATACGCTTATAATGACATCCACTATACACGGGAAGTATTTTGTCATGTGTAATTTTTTATGCATTGTATAGACACCTCGTTATATTAATAATGCTTGTGTCACCTCTGTTTGGGTATATAGTAACTACTGCCAACAAACAGGCCATATGACAGTTAGAGTTTACAACGATTGTCTGTGTTTCTGAGACAGGAAAATGCAGGCTTTCATTCTGATAATCCCACAAGAACCGAATATACAGTGGTTTCTATGCTAAACAATGTGTTCAGAATGTGACATATTGAACAGACAATTAATTATTCAGTATTCTGATAGTTTGTAAAAAAATATGTGATGGTCTTATTCTGGAAATAGTGTAGGGGATTTATTAGATTACACAGAACAAGTGACCTGCTGACAACATCCATAGTGATGGAAAGAATAGTAAACAACTGCATTACGTGGATTACCCATGGCACTTTACAAAATATCTTGCTGTTCCCCGTCAAATCATGGACTGTTTCTTGGTTTATCAATTTCTGGTAAGTTATCAAACTACATATGATATATCTCCATACAATGTATATGTCGGTGTCATTTACATTCGCTTAGAAACGTACACTATTGTTAAAGGTATCACAAAGGTTCAATGCATATGTATAGCACGGTATTTGAAGTAGATCTACACTAATGCAACAAGCCAGGAATAGATCCATGTCATGAACATACGCTTAGTGACTATACACTATACATAGACACCTCGTTATATTAATAATGCTTGTGTCACCTCTGTGTGGGTATATAGTAACTACTGCAAGCAAACAGGCCATATAACAGCCAGAGTTTACAACGATTGCCTGTGTTTCTTGGACAGGAACAATGCAGGCTTTCATTCTGATAATCCATACAGGATCGATCATACAGTGGTGTCTATGAATGTGAAAAATTGAAGAGACAATAATTTATTCAGTACTGCAAATTCTGGTAGTATGTTAAACCCATGTAATGGTCTTATTCTGGAAATAATGTAGCGAATTTATTAGAATACACAGTGACATGCTGACAACAACCACATTGATGAACAAAACAGTACACAACTGCATTACCTGGATTATCCATGGTACTTTACAACATCTCTGGTTATTTTCCATCATATTATGGACTGTTTCTTAGTGTATCAGTTTCTGTTACGTTATCAGACTTTTCATATCAAATTATACATGATATATCTCCATATATATCGTAAAAAGTGCATAAGATTCGAGTTATTCTAAATGGAAATAAATAGTCTGATTTTGAAGCAGTCAACAGTATTCTGTCATCGATTAAAACTGATTTTTATCTGTTGTTTTGAAAATAAATGAAAATGTATATAATTTTAAAGAATGTATTGCTTATCAACAATATCTAAACCGCTTTTAAAGTACCGTGTTTTGTCCATTTAGATGTTGTGTATGTTATATTAAGTACATAATCTGTGATCAAATTAAAGGAGGATCAATATAGCTCGAGGAGAAGAGGTTTCAGTTAGTGATTTGTTTTTACCAATTTTCAGCTCGTTTCAATTTGCTGTGATATTTATATATTTTTTCTTTTAAACATGTACGCCAAACTTTGTTGAATTCAGATTATCTATCATTTTGTAAAATTAGGGGTATGGGTCTGTCCCTCTTATCCTAGACAGGTTACACATTTCATTTTCACAATATTGATTCCACTTCCCCGAAGGAAGCTCTGCATATGATTAGGTCAAAATCCCGTCAATTATGCTTAAGAAGTAAATAGTCTTTTAAAATATCCTTTATATCCCCTTTAGGGCCCAACCTCTCATTCACTTTTTCTAGGCCTTGCTCTTCATCATTTTACAATACTGATATTTTTGACTTTTGAGCTCCAAATACCATACTAGGTTAAAATACCTTCAATCATACTTTCAATGTCGAGTTCACTTTGCCGAAAAAGTTGCATGTTAAATAATCACTATTTATCCATTTGGGTCTGCGGCTTTGCTTCGACTAGAGAAATATTTAGCTTTTAAAACATAGACGTTTGTTGTCCAGTGATGTTTAATAACAAGTTGTTATATTGATTAAATTCCGTTTCCCCGTGCTTAAGATGACAATTTTGAATATTAAACCAGCCTCCTCCTTCTGGCGACAGCCAATAATCCCCCAATATGAATGTCCATTGTGTTTTCCCCTTTTCATCTTACATATGTTTCTTAAGTATGTTCGTTGTTCAAATAGATAAATAATTACTATCCAATGTATATATATGCGTCATTAAATCAAATTGGGAATTAGACCAGAATATAAACTGACATTTTCGTATTAATAAGGAACAGATGGTAATAACTCTTTATAAGCTGTTAGTGATCCCGAAAGACTCTACGACGGGGGACCGCAGACAGACTTGTGTTGAAAATAATTATAAAAGTCTGTATCTCAGCATATAGAGAGGTGAAAGATTCAATTACAGAACACCACTCTGCTACCTCCAGATACATAAGTACATATATATCATATATTGAGAATGCAGCTTAAATGACATGGACATTATGCTCATGGCGAATTTTGGTAAAAGGGGAGGGTAACAACTTTGTACATGAATCGTATAAGTCTCATTCTTCCTCCTTATATACGTTAGTGTAGCAAATTTCGAAAACGTGGGTGTCATTATCAGGAGAAGTTTGCCCCGAAGAAACCCATTGTTGGTACCCCGAGCTAGCCAGACAATCCTAACTGCAAACACGTCCCGTCATATCCGGACGTATAACATATTAGGTCAAGATTAATGTTGATTAGAATTCACAAATGACAAAGTAAAAATTAGTTGATGTTTTCGGCGTAATAACTTGACCCCATTTGAAGATGTAATATAATTTTACTGAAACTTTTCTGCCGCATATACCGATATATCATAACGGCACGGAATATATCATTATTGTGGGATTATGTGCAAACTGCTACTTAATACAAAACTCACCAAGACTGAAATAGATCGATGTCATTTACATACGCTTAGAAACGTACATTATTGTTAAAGGTATCACAAAGGTTCAGTGCATATGCATAGCACGGTATTTGGCGTAGATCTACACTAATGCATCAAGCCAGGAATAGATCAATGTCATGAACATACGCTTAGTGACATCCACTATACACGGGAAGTATTTTGTTATGCGTAATTTTCTTGTGCATTGTATAGACACCTCGTTATATTAATAATGATTGTGTCACCTCTGTTTGGGTATTTCCTTATGTATTGTATCGACACCTCGTTATATTAATAATGATTGGGTATATAGTAACTACTGTAAACAAACAGGATATATGACAGCCAGAATTTACAACGATTGCCTGTGTTTCTGGGACAGGAACAATGCAGGCTTTCATTCTGATAATCCAAACAGAATCGAACATACAGTGGTGTCTATGAATGTGAAAATTTGAAGAGACAATAATTCATTCAGTACTGCAAATTCTGGTAGTATGTTAAAACCATGTAATGGTCTTATTCTGGAAATAATGTAGCGAATTTATTAGAATACACAATGACATACTGACAACATCCAAAGTGATGAACAGAACAGTACACAACTGCATCACCTGGATTATCCATGGTACTTTACAACATCTCTTGTTATTCCCCATCAAATCATGGATTGTTCCTTAGTGTATTAGTTTCTGGTAAGTTATCAGACTTTTCATATCAAATTATACATGATATATCTCCATATATACCGTAAAAAAGTGCAAAAGTTTCGATTTTTTTTCTATATGGAAATACATAGTCTGATTTTGAAGCAGTCAACAGTATTCTGTCATCGATTAAAACTGATTTTTATCTGTTGCTTTGAAAATAAATGAAAATATATATAACGTTAAAGAATGTATTGCTTATCAACAAAAACTAAACCGCTTTTTAAGTTCCGTGTTTTGTCCATTTTGTTGTTTTTTATGTTATATTAAGTATGTTAACTGTGATCAAATAAAAGGAGGATCAATATAGCTCGAGGTGAAGAGGTTTCAGTTAGTGATTTGTTCTTACCAATTTACAGCTCGTTTCAATTTGCTGTAATATTTATATATTTTTTCTTTTAAACATGTACGCCAAACTTTGTTGAATTCAGATTATCTATCATTTTGTAAAATTAGGGGTATAGGTCTGTCCCTCTTATCCTAGACAGGTTACACATTTCATTTTTACAATATTGATTCCACTTCCCAGAAGGAAGCTCTGCATATGATTAGGTCAAAATCCCGTCAATTATGCTGGTGAAGTAAGTAGTCTTTCAAAATATCCGGGTCCAACCTCTTAAGTACATAATCTGTGATCAAGTTAAAGGAGAATCAATATATACTAGCGGAAAAAAGAAACTGTGCATGCGGAGAATTGTTATAGAACAAGTATTACCAACTGTATATACATGAAAATTCACACACATGACCGGGTATGACACATACACACTATCTGTGTGTCATTGACAGTTTTTCCTGTGCAGTTTGATCTCTATAGGCGTTGACCAGTTTGCACGTTTTTCTCGTCCAGCCATCCAATTCGACAATAAAAAATTATTTTTCAACTGTTGGGTCACTCTGTTGAGACCAGTAAACAGTAAAAACAGCACTATAATGTTTAAATTTGTGATTAATGCTATACCGAGGCTCAATGAAAATGACCGCCTCCGGATCATTGGTATGCTTCAAGCTGGTATGGGCCAAGCCGTTGTATCTACACGTTTCATGTCCATCGAAACACAATCCAGGATTTGTGGAGACGACATCAACAGTTTGGCGATCGACCTCGTGCGGGACGTCCACGTGTGACGTCACGTCAACAGGACAACCATATTCGGCTTGTCCATTTGAGAAAACGCTTCCAAACGGCAAGTTTGACTGCACGAACAATCCGTGGGTTGCTACAAATAAGCCCGAAAACTGTACGGAACCGATCGTGTGAACGAGCTATCCGTCCGCGACGTCCTGCAATCCGCCCAGTTCTTCTGCCACGTCATCGTGTAGCACGTCTAGACTGGTGCAGATGCCATCTGCGATTTACTCGACGGGATTGGGCAGGCATTTTGTTTACGGACGAGTCGCGAGTCCATCTGGATAGTAGTGACGGCCGTTCCAGAGTGTATCGTCGCGTTGGAGAACGTTTCCGTGACGCGTGTGTGTTACAACGACGTTCTTTCAGCGGAGGCAGCGTTATGATTTGGGGCGGCATCACAGCCAACGTGAGAACGCCTCTGGTAGTTGTTAACGGGAATTTGAATGCGCTACGTTACCGTGACGAGATCCTATGGATCCACGTCGTTCCATTCGTGCAAGGGCAGCAACGTCACATTACGCTACAGCAGGACAACGCCCGGCCACACACAGCTCGTGCCGCTATGGACTTTCTGGCCCAGCATAACCTTGACGTGTTGCTCTGGCCTGCTGTATCCCCCGATTTGTCGCCAATTGAACACGTCTGGGATGAAATGAAGTGCAGATTACGGGCATTACCTAAACAACCGCTGACGTTGGCTGATTTGGCTGCAGCGTTGGTACAGATCTGGAATGCCATCCCAGAAGCATTCTTGAACCGTCTGATAGGCTCCATGCGTCGACATTGCCAGGCTTGAATTCAGGCAAACGGTGGACATTTGAGGTATTATACTTGTGAACTCAGTATTGATGCCTGCTGTGTTTACGTCACTCCTGAGCGGAACTTATTGATTCCATAACGTGGAAAATGGACTGCAACTGTTAATTAATTAACAAATGAATTGTCCCTGAAAACCTTGTTGTTCTACGTCATACACATTTATTGTTTTAACACATTTTAGGCATGCATAGTTTCTTTTTTCCGCTAGTATAGTTCGAGGAGGAGAGGTGATTTGTTCTTAACAATTTTCAGTTCGTTTCAATTTGCTATGATATTTAAATTTTCCTTTTCTTTTAAACATGAAAACCAAACTTTGTTGAATTCAGTTTATCTATTATTTTATAAAATTAAGATTTATAGGGGTGGGAGTCTGTCCCTCTTTTCCTAGACAAGCTACAAATTTATTTATACAATATTAATTCCACTTCCCACAGGGAAGCTTTGCGTATAATTGGGTAAAAAATCCTTCAATTGTTCTTAAGGAGTAGTCTTTCAAACATATCCTATATATCCCCTTTTAGGTCCAATCTTTCAATCATTTTTATTGGCCTTGCTCTTCGTCTTTTTACAATGCTGAATTGTTTTGGTTTATTGTGCTCCAAATGCCATAATAGGTCAAACTACCTTCAATTATATATAAAACCAAACCTTTCATTTATTCGCTATATCGGTATATATACTGTAAAGACGTAAAAGTCTCATTCTGCCTCCCTAGATACGTTAGTGTAGCATATTTGGAGAACGTGGGTGACATAATTAGAAAATTATGCTCCGCAAAGAACCCTTGTTGGTACCTAGACAACCAGACAAGCATAACCACAAACACGTTCCGTCATTTCCGGACGTATAAAAGCTTTAGTCAAGTTTTATGTTGGGTAGAATTCACAAATGACAAAGTGAAAATTAGTTGATGTTTTCGGCGTAATACCGTAACCTCGTTTGGAGGTGTTAATTTTACTGAAACTTGGCTGCCGCATATACCGATATATCGTTAAGCCTAAGAAAACAACAAATATCATATATATATCATAAGTGTATTGTGATATAAATAGTCTCTGAGGTTTCATATTTATTTTCCAAATATAAAAGGTCTAGATGTAGCTTGTAGTAAAAGACGGCATGTGTCAGTTACATTAAAAACTTCCAAAGGACCATGAGTCCTAATGTCATTATATTCGGTCTGTAAGCTTGCAGGAGTTTAAGCCTTATCATATTTGAATAAATACAAATATAAATGACATAACGTACTTTCAATGTCGCGGTGTCCAAGGTTTAAAGATAATTTCAAACCACCTGAAATGGCTATATGGTGAGTACAATGTTTGGTTTGTTTAATTTCTTGATATCAAGAATCTTGATTAATATAGGTGCTGCCATACATCGTATTATGTGTATTAATACAAAACAGTAGAACAGAGGAATGGACTGATGATATAAGGTATTTAGATTGTTATAAACTCGCCTTTCAGTGAGAGTTAACCAAAGTAGGAGTCAAACAGTTGGCCATGTTCAATGTATAGTTTATATTCATGTGAGAATAAGCATTTATAAGTTCTCGTTCCATTCAAGTTGGTTAGTTTTGTAAGTTGTATAATAGGTTCTCATAGTAATGTTTAGAAGTTCAATAGCAGTAAGTGGTGATATATATATATATCATCATAGATAAATAATAGTTCTATTATATATTAACAGGACCTGTGACATATAACCAAGATGTCAGACCAGGATGAGCTGTACCAGAAGTCTTGGATTCTGCATCATGTTCTGGACAGATTAATAGGGAGCCGGGAGGAGGTTGCAATAAGGAGGAGAATGATATTTATAAGGGAGTATATAGAACGCGACAAAACCGTCGTTGAATTTAACACAGGAAGCATGGGTGAAGGTGTCCACATGAACGGTTCTGATGTAGACATTATGCAAATTGACAACAATGTGATTGTTATATGCCCTGACCAGCACACCAGTGTTTCACGAGGTAGAACAGATAAAACAATTTTGATTATGAGAGCTAGTGACAGCCGACCTGGTTATGTAAATTTGGAACTAGATCAAAGAGGACAGATATCCAGTGAACTCTTAGTTGAATCCATTGTTCGAGATGGAAATAAACTTTTCATATCAAGTGAAAAATTTGCACGAACTTTTGCGAAAACATGGGGTCTTATGGGAAAAGTAGACCTGGAAAATAAAGGCCCAGCTGCTAGTATGGATTGTAAATCTAGTTACCTTCCATTTGATGTAGATCTTGTACGTTCTTTTCCGTGTTCTAGCTGGCCAAAAGAAGCCAATGAGTGGTTGAGTAGGCCTCGCTTTTACGAATGGCCAAATAAAGCGTTGAGAGATCAGATAGAACAAGGCGGTTGTCATCTTGTCCCTGTAGGAGATAAAACGTCTGCTGGATCATGCCTACAATGGCGGATTTCATTTACAACTGCTGAAAGGAAGCTCATGTATTCTTTCACGCATCAGCAATTTTTAGTATATGGACTTCTCAAATTCTTCCTCAAACAGATATCTGAATCATTGAAAGGGATAACTGCGGACGTAGATCTTCTGACATCATACATCATGAAAACAGTGATATTCCATGCTTTAGAACAAACACCTACCTCATTATGGCAAGAAAAGAACACATTCATCTGTTTCATGATTTGCTTGAATATTTTGATCGCTTGGGTGAAAGCAGGATACTGTCCAAACTACTTCATTAGCAGAAACAATATGTTCAGTGGAAAAGTTCAGGGTAGAAATCAACGAATCCTCCTACGTTGGCTCATTATGCTCCATGATTTGAAATGGGAATGTCTTTCAGGAGTAACACACATATCTATAGTAATGCGTATGCGTCTTATTATAAGTGGAAAGTTGGAATATATGCCTCCGCCAAAACAATTAGAGAGGGAACGCGACATGCTAATATTCGAAGGAACAGTTACAAGTCTTTTTAACTATGATATACTTCCTAAGTCATTGGCATTACTGGCTAGATCAACGTCTGACCTGGATAAATTTGTAACGCTTTACTATACAGTACAGGCACTGTCCTATATGGGGATGGATACTTTCGAGGAGCACACGTCTGCGCGAGGTAATAAAGAGAAGTACAAATCTTTCAGGAAATCAAAGAACTTGTTGACACCACTCGCCTCAGCGTGTAAAAGTCCAGGACAACTGATGTTAGCAACATATTACTATCAGACTGGAAATTACATGAGAACACTGGAGTTGTGCGGACACATGATCTCGTCTTTCACAATTTATATTGGCGAATGTTCAGAGGAAAATGGTAGTAACAGGTATGAACAGCATTATTGTGGGCATGGTTATACCCTGCTAGACAAATGTCAGAAGACATGTGTATCGGATCTCAGGTTTCTGCAAAACAATGTACTGTTCTGTCCATCGCAGTTACACCCGGAAATGACAAAAGTACATGATGGTGATGTACTTGTGATCCCTCCACTCCCCTATGCTGTATTCCTGTCATTCTTGTGTTACTACGAGCTTGGAGACACCAGGAGACGGGACACAGCATTGACGCGCCTTCGGGTGGTGACGTACGATGCGGAACAGGGGGGTGGTCAACACTGGATAGTCCACAATCTCTTGGGGATATGCTATGAAATGATTGGGGACACATCCAGGGCTTTCAGGGAATACAAAAACTCTCTTGGCGGTCGAAGACAGCGTCCACATTATAATCCTTCCGAAGAGAGGATGGAGCGTTTGCAAAATTCAAAATATAACTAGCATAGGAACATCAGTTCAGTGTAGAACTCGTGTAGAGAAACATACCATGATTGAGAGTAGTTGGATCACATGACATACTTAAGAAACAGTTGTTAAAAAATTAGATAAGCTGGCAGTGTTATAAACGGAACTGTTTTTTTGCCTCAATATAATGACATTTGCTTTGTTTGTATTTATTTGGAAGTTTTTAGTCAAGAAATTGTATACTTCGTTTGAAAAAGGGAAGACGATTTTTTACCCAGTATAATCAATGTTATAAAATAAATCAAAACATTCGTATTGCTGGTCTACATAAGATATATTTCATGTTTTTTCTGAAGACAAATTTATTACTTTTGCCCTGTCCAGATCTCGACCTCATGTACAATATTGTGTTGATCAGAAGTTTACATCAAATTATGTTTACTGCAAAGGCCAGCCTAAATGGTTAGCATGCCATGAACCATGTACAGTAAACTATTCTTAAATAAGTTCGATTTGTTTCATGAGACATGTAATTATTTTAACAAGTCTAAAATCTCTTTTCGAAACGGTAAATATTTCCAAAATTCTAGAATTACTTGAAATTTCTTAGCCTGTTCCAATGGATAAAACTGCCACTTTTGATATAGAAATATCATATGTCGTTTACATTTTCTTTCCTTTTCCTTTTCATAATTTAATCGATTATTTAATTGGACATAAAGACATCTTCTGTGGTACTGTGCCGATAATGTACTAGTATTATAATTATTTAAGCACAAGGCTACCACAGTTGCTAGTCTAATGGTTCCTCACAATCATTGTATAATTTAATACAAGTTAAATATATCACAATAAAAAAGGCCAACCTGAGTTATAAATATAGGTACTTTTCATTGCTTATGAAAAATAAAATGGAAATAAAATTGTAATCAAATGAAACTAAAGGGAAAAAAACTCAAATTATTCTAATAAATTGTTTCGGCAATAATTGAGAAATAATTGTTTTTGTCATTTTGGAAAATTTTCCCATTCGGTCTACAAACGGGGTAGGTCAGAATGTTACTTTCTGATTCTCATCTTATCGCAATTTCATCATTATTTTCATAAAATTTGAAATATGTCCTACTGAAAATGCATCCAATACACTCAAAAGTGTGTCTTTGGCAAACTTTATCCCCCCTAATCAGTCAAATGGTGACCCAGGATAATTAATTAACCAATTAAATACAGCACCTAGGGAACTTTCCATCCGTGTAGTTTAATTGATTTTGGTAGAACTTAGTCTGGAGATTTCTTTTTCTAATTTAAGCAAATGATGATGATGATGATGATGATGATGATGATGATGATGATGATGAAAAAAATGGAATTGAAGTTGTATTTAGCCGGAAAAAACTATATGTGATACATACACATACAGATACTCACATGTGCAACTTTTGTAAAAGCTTGTTCTGTGGTAGCGAGGGGCTACTTGCTGTTCATAGTCTTGTTGTGCACGGTATAACAGTTATGTAGAGACATTCAACCTATGATAAAATGAAAATTTCAAAAAACATAAGACTCAACAAAAAACTTGTTCAAATCTCGAGGGTTTGAATATGAAACTATGACAGCACATGCAGAAGCCAGCTAACAAATATCATAAACTTGGAATGACCACATTTATTATACCGAACAATGAAATAGGGCTTAATGCTGAATTGTGCTTTAAAATGTGTGAATAATATGCTATGTAACTTGTGCTAAAATCTGTGGTGTACTTTTACACATGAGGGTATGCTGAAACAGGTTATTTAAGTTTCAATTTGAAACTTTTTAGAGATATTGAGTTTTTAAACTTAAGTTTAATCATTGCTTTCTGGTAGCAGTGTACAGTAGAGGGTTGTGGCCATAGGTGATATTTTTGTTAAATGGCTAACCCCTGTATGATGATATGTAAAAAAAATATTAAAATAAAACTGTTCTTAAATTGGTATAAGCATGATGAAGTGGGCTATGTGAGCTTCACATTTGTAAAAAAAGATAAAAATGTTTTTGGTTCGAGAATAAAATTTTGGCCATAACCGAAAGGGTGCCTACACATGAAAAGCTAGCTTTACAGGAGGTACAATTTTGACAACAGCACACGATGCAAAATTGCAAAAAATCAAGTTTGACAACTTTGCTTGGACCCAGATAGTTCTGCAACCAAGTAGGTAATCTTTAATCTCAGACAGAAAATTACTAGTACCGGGGGTCAATTTTTGGGTCCGAAATAGCATTTTTTGGTAATTTTTGATGTGGTAACCATGTTTTCACACAAGTGACATACATAGAAAAAAAAACAGGTTTATACACTTATCAGTACCTTATATGTATATATATATATACATGTATATATGTGTTGTGTAGGGTAAATCCGCTGTGTTTACATTTCCTCGACATGTGCCTTGTTTTTCAGAGTCGGACGATTTCTACTGTACACTGCTACCTCTTTTAAACATAGAAATAGATATAATTTGAATGAGGGAAGTGGCCTAAGAATGACTTAGAACAGGGGGTTGGAAAAGGAGGGGGAGAGTGGGTGGAGGGTGGGGGGATGAAAATTTTGCAGGACAGCACACTATATTTCTGTTCTATGAAGATTAAGGTGCTAAAAGCTAGTACACTGATCATAATAGTACTATTGAAATACATGCAGATACATTATTTTAGTAAATTGAACACAATCCTAATAAAAACCTGAGTATAAGGGTCAGTCCAACTATACTGGCCTTAGCACAGAGTCATATTTAGCCCAGATTTAACCCAATTATTATTGTTTTATCAAGTTATATATATATTCACATACTGAACAAAATGTGCTTAGACCAAATAACAGTGGCTGTATTTAAAAAAAGTGTCTTAAAACACACAGAAAATGTGTGAAAGGTCAGGTTCATTGAGCACATGGCTATTTCCCTTAAAGGATTCGCACAACTAAATCATTTACTAGATGTTATTACCAAACGTATGCAACACTTGCTGATTGGCTTATTTAGTTGTGTGAGTCCTTAAGAACGGGCATTGCCTTCATTGTCTCATCTGAATCACGTTTTTAATTGTGTCTTTCGTTAGATACTTTTACACTTATGAAATTTCTTAACCTATTCTGAGTCTATTACATATCGTTTTCGGTTTTTTTTATCCTAGTTTATCCTTTCTTGTGATAACTGAACTTATTCCAAAATTTGTTTTTAGCTCGTTCTGCAATGCCATCCTGTTAACAAAGTTAATATTTATTCACAGAATCACTGATGACATATTTGCCTTTTGTACTGTTTGTTTGTTTGTTTGTGTTTAATGGCCCATCGACGGCTGTGGTCATTTAGGGCCATGGTGATATTTTTTTCTTTTTTGAACACACATGTGAGTAGCGAAGATAAAATCAGATAAAAAGGTTCATTTTAAAAGCATTCGCATTGTATGTGTAGATAATTAAATATAAGGGGGTTAAAATAATAAAAGAGATAACGAATAGATGATATGGAATATGTGATATATATAACAGTAAGGTGGGTTAAAAGACATCAGAGTCTATAGAATAGACTGATGTCTTTCAAATAGTTAAATAATGCCTTCGAGTACACGGAGCTGAAAAGAGTTTTCATATCCGGGACTCGAAAGTAGTTATCACGAATGTGTTTAAATTGGAACATTCTATTGGAAAATGTTCCACTGTAAATGGAGTGTTACATGCGTGACAGTCACATGAAGGTGGATATTCTCGTTCAAATGTACGAATGAGTAGGATATGTGTGCCCAGTACAGAGCCGAGCGAAGACAACTTCCTCTCTACGATATATTCGACTTGGAATAGATGTTTTAAGTTTCGGCTGTACTTTAAAAACTTTGTTGCTGGTCTCTCGAGACCAGCGTTGCTGCCATTCATTTTGAATGGCTGTACGAATAATAGGTTTAAAATCTGTATATGGTAGTTTGACATTTGTTTGTTGGAGATTTAATGCATATTTTGTTTCGTTGCATTTAATTCCGACATGGCTCGGAATCCATAGTAAATTTATTTTCGACTTATTTAAGATACGAGATATTCGAAGAACAAGGTTTTTGTATGAGTGTGTTTTTAGGATCTAGTAACTGTAAACTCTGTAGGACAGATAGAGAGTCAGAACAAATGATCGCCTTTTTAATGCGGTTTTCATCGATATGGTCGAGGGCCAAACCAATGGCGCATGCTTCGGCAGAAAAGATGGAGGCGCCGTCTGGTAGTCGAACTGAAGTGTATAAACAGTACATCAGGCTGCTGCCACTTTCTCACATTCTTTGGAACCATCGGTGTAAAGTTGTGTATGAGAAGGGTAATTCGAAATGCATTCCCGAAAGGAGGATTTGTGTTCTTCGGGCATAACATTTGATTTCCCTCGCTCATGTAATGTAAAGTTAAAATCAGGTGTATGAATGGTCCATGGAGGAACATCAGATATGTAAAATTCAGCTATGTCAGTCAACTTTTTGTTGAGTTCTTACAGGAAATTTGAAATAAGAATACCAAATGTTGGCAGAAGTTTTTGGTTTTGCTTATATATGTTTTGGTATTTTGGGTTGAATACTTGGTCGAAAGCAGGATTTTTAGGGTTTGATTTTAATTGAGCTGCAAACTGTAATGCAAGTTTTTTTCTTCTGTCATATACGGATGGGGTCTAGCATCTGCAGGTACGAACTGCGCGCCGACCCGTATACAATAGAACCATAATCCAGTTTTGTTCAAATAAATGATCTGTATAGGCGCAAAAGCATTTCATGGTCCGCTCCCCAATCAGTATGAGAAAGGACTCGTATAATGTTTAACGCCTTCGAACACTTATCCTTCAGACACTTTATATGTGGTATGAAAGAGAGTTTCGAATAAAAAATGAGACCGAGAAATTTAGTCTGTTCAACAACAGGAATTCTAGTGCCTTCGAGTGTAAGATTTGGGTCATTGTGTGCTTTTCGTTTTTGAAATGCATGCACACAGTTTTAGATTTAGAGAATTTGAAGCCGTTTTCGTCTGCCCAATTTTGTAGTTTGTTTAAACTCTGTTGAAGTTGTCGTTCTATCGTGTGCATGTTCTTAGATCTGTACATGTCACAGATCAAGAAGTCATCCACAAATAACGACCCTTCTGTTGATTGACCAAGACATTTGACTATATCATTGATTTTAAGACCAAACAGGGTGACTGATAGGATTCCACCCTGTGGGACTCCAATTTCCTGTTTAGACGTTTCAGAAAAAGTTGAACCAACACGGACTTTGTACAATTATACTTATGATGGTTTGAGCGGTCGAGAACCAGTATATGATTGACAATACGTAAGAGTAAATGGGAGGTAGTGAGAATGTATAGTGATCTGCTGTAATTGGAAAACATTCCTTTGAAAAATAAACAATTGCAAAAAAAATAAAACCTTGGTTGAGTTTTCCCATTCAGGTAGTAACTCGTGCTTTATATTTCAGTGCAAGAATAACTGTTTCCTGCCAGAAAAAAAAGAAACATTTTGTATTCCATAGCACTCAATATTTTAATTTAGCAGGAATAACTTTATGTGTGAAACACATGAAGATCTTACCATGACTGTTTCGTCGACAAATTATCGTTTTGGACATTAATCTCGTTCAACCACCAGACGCTTGATCACTTGTAATTCAAGAGTCTGGTCAAACACTGTACTTTAAAAATACCATCACCAGAGGGCAGTGTTTTTACTATCGTTTCCGGACGTTATGTCAACGCCGTTTAATCATTTCAAAGAATAACTAATTAATGAAAAAAACACCTTACCTGTACATGCTAGTATCCGTTTATTCACTATTATCGAGAAAATGTAAGAAAATGTGTCGAATCTCAAGAATAATGCCATATATTTCCACTGAAAAAAACATAACTGAGCACAAAGCCAACAAGGCTAACTGAGGTTGGAAAAACATGCAAAACAAGTGAGATTTTACCTGTACACCATTCAAAACACTACAGGTTCTCAATCAAGTATTCTGGCTTGACTTGTGTCCATAGCTTGTTAGCTTCATGAATTATTGTAAAATATCCAATGAAAATATATGCAATCATTCTTGAGATTTGAAGCATTTCCTTACATTTTTCTCAAAAAAAAAAGTGAAAACACGGATACTTCAGGAACGCATGTACAGGTAAGTTTTTACATGAATTAAAATATATTCAATGCGATATTGCGCCACTCAAATTCTGACTTCAAAAGTTGAAAAGGGTGTGTCTACATTTGACCAATGAAATAATTTGCCAGAATTCTGGTAAGCCTCTTTATGACTTCACAAAACGATATCATTGGGTTTGACCAGACTCTTTGTTTGGCGTAGCATGCGCAGACAACAAGAGTCTGGTTGAACGAGACTATTTGGACATCGGAAGCTTGTGCAGCGGGGGTTACTTCCCCTTGATCGTCTTGGTGGCGAACAAACTTGACCTAGCTGATAACCATCGGATTCTTTTACGAACGGGCCCGCCTTTATTGTCTCATCTGAATTACGTTTTTAATTGTGTCATTCGTTAGATAGTTTTATACTTATGAAAGTGTTTTTGACCTTGTAATTTTTCGGGTGATTATTGAACTTATTCCAAAATTTGTTTGAGCTCGTTCTGCAATTCCATCCTGTTTACTAAGTTAACATTTAGTAACAGAATCACTGATGACATATTTGCCTTTTGTACATACTCATGATGGTTTAAGCGGTCGACAACCTGTGTTTCCTGAATATCTTCAGAATTATATTCAATATTCTTAAATAGTTGATAGCTACTTGTTTTACATATTTAAGCATCTGAATTGTCACTTATCACGTTGCTTGACCATCTTAACATTGATGTAGAAACTGAACTGGTAATGGTTGCTTGCCTACACTAACAATTAATTGACAACTTAAATTTACAATGTCGGACATTTATTTGCATATTTATAGATGTTTATCACTAATTACTTCGGATATTTCTAAATTGTTTCCTTTAACCATCAACATATTTGTCACCGGGGGTCGTAAACACAACAGTAATTATTTTGTTTCGTGTTGAATATTGATATCAGGATAAAGTAAACCGAAAAATACCAGACACACATATTTACCACAATATACTTTCACGCGAAAGATACACACGGCCTTGCTCAAACCATTGTCAACCTAACAGGCTTGTGTGGCGAACATATAAGTAGACCTTCACAGGTTCTGCTAATAAGTATTTCTACGTAAACCGCTCGCGCGCTCATCTAAGAAGTAGAAAGTGGAGAGCAAATAAATTCAGGCATGCAAAAAAGCTGTTTTGTTCCGAGGTGTGCTGATGTTAAAGTCACGTCCGACTGGTTTGGAAACATTCCACAGAACACGCGTGCACTTAAACTGGACAAAGTTAAGTAAACAACAGGTAACACAGGTACATGCACAACAGAACACACTCAAGTACTAAAATATATAACATGGAATACACAGGTATTGTCACTTAAGTGTCTTCTTATCTGTTTGAAGAAAAACTGGAGTCAAATATTATTGAAGACAGCATCATTACAAAACAAGATGTTGATATATTCATGAATATATAAAGGATATACAAATCAACACAAAAAAGAAAATGTGGCGGAAAACATACACAGTTTAATAGGAAGTTTCGTGTTCAAAATTCACAATGTACATAAGATAATGTATACGTAGGACGGTACTATTTCTTGGCAGTATGTAAATGATATTATTTGGGAAACATATCTTATATTACATTCTATTGAAGAAATTGAAACGACCTCAACCTGCATTATTTGTTACCATAGCACCATTTTAACATACACTAGAATGTATCGGGTGTGGAAACGAAAAACTTTGTTTTATATATTAATTCTGCTCTTTTAAAAAATGAATCTTGAAAACAAAATTCGGATATAGCTGAAACAATGTAGACTCTTCATTACAGGTGTTATATTTCCTCTTCAACTTAATAATTTTTCTTTTAAAAACTAAGATCATTTCTACAAATAACCAGCAACGGGTATTGAAATAAAATGTAACATTTTGTTCTTATCTATGAAAACAACAAACTATGACAATCTAACGCCTAAAAACTAGTTACACAAAGTAATCCCATACGTCAACATGCAAGTATCGCCTAAAAGCAAACAGAATGCAACACATTTCAACGTATTTCTAAAGTTAATATAAGCTTTACTTGGATTTAGATTCACTCAGATATAGCTACACTTCGGCCGATACACTATAACAAAACAGTCCAATCGGACCACACCTGGCTATTTCTAGGAAAGTTTCGAGCTTGCGACAGAAATTTGTGAAATGCTCCAGTTGACCTATGGTCAGCCTTGGAAAATACATTAACATTACATTAATGTCAATTTAATACGACTGAACACACGGTTTAACATGTTTTTCTTGGGTTGTTGACAAATCACTCTAGTGTGAGGGTAACAGATTATGTCAAAGGAATCCGTTAAATACGATTTAGAGCCCTAGCATAAAGTGTATTGATCTCAATGCAAAACCATTAGATACGATAGTAAAAATAAAACTCAGGGCGATATATAGTTAATATTAGATTTTATATGATTAAGATTTCATTTAAAGATAAAAGCAAAGTTCTGTATCTAATGTCAGTCAAAACATATCGAACTTTCCTTTTGCCTTTCAAAATACACAGTAATGTAGGTCAGACTGTATATATTTATGGGAACACCTAATCATACACGGGCTGGTTACATTTTAAAGTTAGCCTTTTCGGTGAGTTCAATATATACACCGAACAAAAGTGTTACCGTAAATGTCTTCCTTTTCTCCATAACAAAATTCATTTCTGTTGCATCATTTTATGATTAGAATTAGCATCCGAAATCCAACAACAAGTTGTTTTAGTGCTGCGCCTTTTCCTTCTCTGTATAGATATTCTTCAGTCAATGAATATTTCAGGCACTTTTTTCTGATCTCCAAAGCTGTCATAGTTTCTTTTTAAAATATAGTTTGTTTTGGTAGTTTGAGCCACTCGACAATTTCCGTGAAATAACAATCAGACTATCTCGGCCATTTTCGTTAAATATGGGCGAAGTGGTCTGATTTTATTATTTTACTGCAATGACAATGACAAGTTTTATTCTCACAAACTGTTTACCGTGTAGAGAATTTACATATCCATCCTTATAACAATTTATAAACAAATCATGGTGTTAATGGACAGTGTTAATTCGCTCAATTATGTGCTTAAGGAATTTTACAAGTGAAATTAATTCTTCATTCTTGACATAATTAAATAATGTATTGAACTTGAAAGTACTAGGTCTTTCAAAATAATATCTAGACATACATTTTTCTTCTGTTTTGCAGTATTTGGTGATCATTACAATTAAACAAATAATGATATTCATCTCCTATTTCATTCAGGTCGCAAAGAATACATTTTCTATCTTCTCTTAGAATGTTATTCCATTCTACCACATTCAGTCGGAAAATCAACATTACAAATTCTAAATTAACAATAAACATTTGCTAGTCTTGGAGGGAGATCTAACAGGTATTTTTCGAATAATAATCATGTTTATAGATTCTGAATTGAAAACATCGCTTCTCCAATTATTAATGAATTTACCTTTGAATGTATGGAAACCTGTATTTTGCAACCATTGGAATTCTTTACTTTCAAATATATATATTTACATTTGCATGGCATTGTCACTATATAGCCTCATTGAAAGCAGCTGTGTCGTTAATGGGACTTTAATTCCCATGCAGCACGAGACACAATTATTAGCGTATTAATACAACACTGACCGGAACTACAATATCCAATGTAAATGAACATGACGGCTGCTGAAATATCACTGGGCATTGTGAGACTTGACAATGTAATTGTAAATTTATGTGCAAAAGAAAAAAGAAAATATAAAAGAAGTACTTTTATTACAACAAAAACAAGACCAAGGTCTGCAATATTGTAAAAAATGCACATCGGTTGAAATCACCAATGCCGGCAATGGAAACAATTTTAACACCCATGCAATGTATCAAAAATATCGTCTGTTTCACTGCACTGATCAACAGGGGTTCGTTACAATTGATGTGTTTGTTAAAATTTCAAAGTACTACTTTGTTTGCCAATCAGCACGCGACAACACGCTGTTCCAACTATTCAACGAATTTGAATGGTCTGTCGATAAGGCGGGAATTTTAAATTTTAAACATAAATTGTAAGTTAAAAAAGAACATAAGAGGCAGAGAAAACGTAAATATCATTATTGAACTGTTTTTGTATGGCCATAAAAAAACAGTGCAATGTTTGAGTATTACATTACATTCATCAATGATATTTATTTTCAATACAATTAGACTATTCAGTATTATAGTTTATGATTATCTTATACATTTTATTACTTTATTTATTAGGTATTGGTTCTAACAATTTGGCCCAAAATCCAATCATTCGAATTTCGATATTTACACTCAGAGGAACTCTTCTTAGTTCTCCATAAATCATGAAATTGGGTAACGATGTTTCCTCCTGAAGAATATGTTTACAGAAGTTCAAATGTAAACGTTCTAAAAGTTTGTAATCACGATAACATCATACTGCAGCACCGCCCCCTGTCGTCTATCGAAGGAACATGTACTTCCTTCTCTATCAGCTCATTTTCTGTTCAGACTTTGGGTTATTTGGAACACTGTTGCCATTTTGACAACTTCTGTAAGATGCCAAGTTGTTCCACCGGTTGTCAGTATAATGTGACCGGGCGGAAACCTGGGCTAGGTGCCTTCGGCATAGTATTTCACGCTATAAAGTCGGCATCAGAGCTGCGCTATTACAAGGAGGCAAATACACCAACATATCTTGCCACCTGTACACACACACACTGAAACACGCATACAAAACACACATGGAGACACGTCCTACAATGACATAAGCTGTTGATAGGACGTTAAACAAAATAAAACCAAAACAAATCCTTATAAGTTTTGGTAGAAAGAAATAGCTGACAATGATGGATGCCTTCTTTTTGTGTGACAAATTTTGGCCTTAGGTCAACCTTAGATTAATATGCTCTTGGACTGTCCGTCAACTGAGGTAGACTGACCATGACCTTATAGGTTATATTTTAAAAATGAATTTTATGCAGCTAAAACATGTAAATTTGTAGCTTTATGGAGGGTTTTATTGACATCATTTTTCTTTTGCTAATTTTCTACATATGGTTTGGAAATATTTAGACATTCCTGATTTTTATTCAGTTTACCTTTAGTACAACTGTTGAGATCTAAATGGACGGGACTGCCATAAGATGCTGATATTCCTTTCAAAAGAGATATATACGTGGTCAAGAAGGTCACATCAAACTTTGAAAAGGAGAAATTCACCAGCAAAATCCACCTCTTTGAATCTTTAAAGATTGACATAAGACACACACGTGATTTAACATCTTTAGTGATTTATTGTCAATGAAATGTGATATGATTCATTGCACGTATTTAAAGCTTTTAGAAAAGATTAAAAGGTTAAAAAAAAGTGTAGATATTTCCATTTTAAAACTCTTCATCTTCAACAAAACCCTTTGTCAAGTATGTTACCCAAGGCTTTGGTGTTGTTTAAAAGATTACATAACAATCAGGGTACTATCCTAACTCAACAGACGTCTCGAGCTGGCACAAATCTGCTGGTTCTGCCCTAACCCAACAAATAATTCGAGCTAACACAAATCATGTACTGTCCTAACCTAACAAACAATTCAAGCGAACACAAATCTGGTAATGTCCTTACCCTACAGACACATCAAGCTAACACAAATCGGGTAATACCCTAACCCAACAAACAATTTGAGCGAACACAAATCTTGTACTAACCGAGCCCAACACACAAATCGAGCTAACAAAAAATTGGTACTGTCCTTACCAAACAGACACATCAAGCTAACACAAATTTTGTACTGTACCAACCCTACTGACTCACCAAGGTTACACAAATCTTGAACTGTCCTAATCCAACAGACACATCAAGGTTAAATAAATATTGTTCTGTCCCAACCAAACTGACACATCAAGGTTACACAAATCTGGTACTGCTCTAACCCAACAGACATCTCAAGCTAACACAAATCTGGTACTGTCCTAACCCAACAGACATCTCAAGCTAACACAAATCTGGTACTGTCCTAACCCAACAAACACATAAAGCTAACACAAATCGTGTACTGCCCTAACCCAATAAACAGTTAAAGCTAGCACAAATCTCGTAACCCAACAATCACAAGAAGCTAACACAAATTTGGTACTGCCCTTACCCATCAGTCACATCAAGGTTACACAAATCTGGTACTGTCGTAACCCAACAGACATTTCAAGCTAGCACAAATCTTGTACTGTCCTAACCCAACAGACACATCATGGTTACACAAATCTTGTTCTGTATAAATGCAGTTGAGATTATTAATGTACTTTACTCGATATCCCATCAGATGAATGAAAATAATGCTACAAACACAAGTGAGAATATCAGCTGAGTTTTAAATAGATTGGTATTATAAATTATTTCCGATAAGTGTATTTTAATGCTGCTGTAAAAAATACGGAGGAAGAAATATAATAATAATATAATAATTCGAGGTTCTTATATACCGCTTTATCACAACCTAGTTCGTAGCTCGTCTCAAAGCGGTTCACGAATTATTATCCGTGGTTAAGTTATCCTTGGTGATATTATATCATGCTGTTCTATGTGTGTATTTCCATGTGTGTATTTCTTTCTGTGTATCATTAATAAAGTATTAACACAAAGTAATATTTATAAATTACGTCAAATGTACCTCAGTTCTACTGTAAAGACTGTGAACTACAATAGCAAAGCTTACAAAGCGTGAAATTGTCAACAAATTTCGGTAGATGTTTATTTTACACTACTCTTCAAATATTGAAATATAGCAATACCTGTGATGTTTAGTCGTGTATAGTGTTTTAGATGGCATGGATAGACCAAGCGAACACATGTACATGTATGTCAGCCATGACATTTCTCTGTATTTATTCTCACTTCCGGTTACATACATATTATGGATTGACACAATCTAGTATCTAGTAACGGAACGATACTACATCTCTCTCCTTCTTAGAGTTAGAATCACTAAGAGATTTTATAGATAACAATTGCAATTTACAATCTGACAATTAAATTTAAGACTAGATATATACGAATTAATTAGAACAATGTTTATGATCAATATCTGTATTATGCAATGTCTGTATACGTACTATGCAGTACCCAATAAACTTCAAAACTTTCAACATTGTATCTGACTATTTTGTTTTTGTTCTTTGCACAACATAGTGCATTAACTTTTCCTTTGAGACCCTCATTTACTTTCTTCATCCGAGATGAGTTCCTGGTCACGTTCCCTGTAACCGTTAACATTGGACCTTTTTAGCAATTACAGTCTCATGTTTTGGCTTATATGTGCGTGAAAGTTTATTGCCTTTGTCGTCATTTCTGACTAGCACCGTATCACAAACAGATATCTCCTTACAGTTGTTACAATTCCTTTCATCAGCGTACGATTTCATAGCAAATTTCTTGTCACTGTCTCTTTCTCTCACAGCGACACCTGTCGCTGATGTTTTCAACAGTTCATAGTTGCGCATACTGGGAAGTTTTGTCTTTGGTTCGCGACCGAAGATCAGACGGTAAGGCGTTTGTCCTGTAGTAACGTGAGGCGTGGCACGATACTGACGTAGAAATTTGTATATTTCCTGTTTCTAATTCCTGTTTTCAACGGTAGCAGCGCGTACCACTTTCATGAGTGGCCTATTGAAAGCCTCAGCCTAAACATTGGCCCTAGACCACCGTGGAGTCACTCTCCTGTGATCAAACCCCATGCTTTCAGCATACCGCCGTAACTGTTCAGAGTTGAGGGGACTTCCGTTGTCACTATTCACTATTTTAGGTGTTCCAAACAAACTTAGTACATTATCAAGTACCAGAATTGTCACGTTCGCCGACACAGAGCGTGTTATCTCTGACGACAAAATCCATACTAATGTTCTCCCATGGTCCTGTGGGAGGTTCCGACATTTTCAGTGATTCCATGCTTTTTTTTCCGGTGTAAGGATTTTACAGGTCATACAATCCTTATTACTGTCTCCACCCTGGCACCAATTCCAGGGAACCACACCTTTGATCGAAGGAATGTCTTGGTTTTAGCGATCCCCTGGTGCCCTTCATGTGCAACACTTATTGCTCTGTCTCTCAACATGACAGGTATCACGATTCTTGTATCCCTCAGTAGTGTATTGTCTGAGTGTACCGTCAGTTCATCCGGGACTGCCCTTAATGCTGTCATCTCTTAAATGTCATACTTATCATCAGATCCCAGCTGTTTCATTTCATACCAACTCCCTGTCCTAGTATACTCTATAGCCTTTTGAAGAGTTGCTTCCCTTATCTCGTCACGTGATATAGCCTTTGGTACAGCCTCAGTCATGATGACGTTTACATACTCCTCAGCTATCTCTGTTCCTGTGAACTTTGTTTCAAAGGTCTGCCTTTTAGTGGGTGTCTTGACATGTAATCAGCTATATTGCTATCACCAGGCTCATACTTTATTGAAAACTTATAGGGTTGTAACCGTAGATTCCATCGCTTAATCCGGAGACTTGGCAGCTTGGTCTTATATTTGTGATTTACCCTACACATTTTAGTACCCCTAGAAACCCACTTTCGGTCAAAGTTTTACCTTCGTTTTTCCGCATGTCATACAAAAAGACATCTTTGAATAAAATAGGGGGGTGAAATCCGAATATACCGTGGCCAAAAAAGAGCCTTATAGACACTCATCCTTTGTTAAATATTGTTCGTTCTGATTCTTTTTAAAATACAGTTTTATGTTGCTAGTTTTTTGCTTCCATTAGTAGATTTTGTACATGTCTATGACAGTCATCCGTAATTTCAACAGTTTCCTACCGATATGAGTACGAAATCTCTGATTCTTTTTAAGTGCGCGGAATTTAATAACACGAGGATTCTTTATGTGAAGCGGTACGTCGTGTTAAGTTTGTCACGTAGACTAGGTTTTCGTCAGAAAACCAGACCTCTGTTTCCTATAAAACAAATCCCAAATGTTACCAACTGCAGTGCGCCAGAAAAGCGTATACAGGACATTTAACTACGACGAACAATAATATAATTGTACTATCAAGTCAAGAGTAAGGTTACTGCCTGTGCCAAATTCACAAAGTGTCTCTCCAATAACAAATTTTAAAGCATTCCCTAATGATACAACTGGATATAATATCCCAACAATCTTATTTTCTAAAAAATGTTTATAACTCAAGCTTTAAAAGTTCACTTGACTAGGGAATACATATCAGCACATAGCTTTCGCTTCTCTACCATCGACCGATTTCTGTTGTATTAGGAAGTATAGGTCTATACTCAAAAGAAGTATGCGGTTTCAATGAGGTCAAAGTTCATGAATTTAATTTCTTTGTTGCTTTCTTCAACGACAGATAGCTATACATGAGAATATATATAATTTCAATTTCTGCCTTATCAGACTCGTTTGTCGAATTACAATGCATCGAACTTCACATGAGGCCTACAATGAGTTGTGTCCGAATTCAAATTTAAGCACCCTTTTTTATGTAAAAATAATGTAACACGTATTACGCGTTCATGACATACATATAACACGCCCATCATGTTAAAAATAGCTTTTTTAGTAATTTATGTACTGATGTCCGTTCATTGTTATCTAGGATATATCCGTGAGAAGTTAAGACTAGGTGCAGGGGGGTGGGGTGGTGGGGGTGGTGNCAGATTTATTTAATAGTGAAAGTTTGCTTCCAAACTGATTTCAATAAAAAGCCTTTTTAATAAACTTTTTATCACACGATAGCCTATTGCAAAATTGCATTTCAGTCAGTTTGACATGCAGTTGTTTTCTCTCTCTTATAATTACAGCGCTTAATCGAAAGCATGCTTCGAGACGGCTAGTGCCGTTTGCAATTTTGTATTTATTTACATTCATTATTCCATTTTTTACATGGCTCAGATTGCTTTCCCTATGCAATCATCCCTCACATCAGATGTTTCCGGTTTCATTGAAAGTTTATTGTATTCACCCAGACATTATTTACACAAGAAATATTACTAGGAATAATTATTTTTCATTGAATTTACCTGGAACAAAATATAGCGCAACTGAAATAAAATTGGACACCCTGAAGAGAATTACCTGACTATTTATCTAGCAATTTTGTCATATTTCCTTTAGAATGAATTGCAAGTTATGATCAGTATTTTTCGGAGATAAAATCTTATTGCCATTATTATGTAATGTTGAACAAAAAAATCAGTCAACACAAATGTATGAAAATATATTTAAATTATTGTTTAGAATCGTGTTCTTCAGTTTGTGAAATTTTGTTTTAATGGAGCTCTAATGAACCCAAGATATTCCAATGAAAATAAATATATTTGAAACGTAATATAAAACTTGGTAAATCGCAAATACTTTTAACACGATGCTGTATGCCATATCTAAGATACATATCATCGTACGAGTAAGAACTGTACAGCATATTATGGTGTTTTGGTAGCCTCCTACACCTCAATAGCGATATTTAGTTTTCATCTATCCTTAATTACAACATCACCAACAGGGACGGCTTACTACGAAACTGTACGATACGATTGATAATTTCGATTTACCGATCGTGAACATTCACTTTATTTATAGCAACATCCCTATCTCCATTAAGTCATGACGTTGACAAGTCAAAGTGGATTCGGCGTTCAAATATCAGCTCCGCGTATTGCGATTTCTTGATAGAGGCTAACAGCTGACGGACAAATTATAAACAAGGTGTGTAGAGTAACGCTTACCGGTTACTCCCTCTTAAGCGTTCATGGGCCTGAATAATTTACTTATCAAATGTGTACAGTTTACCCAGTATATAAATAATGTAAATTATTGCAACCATATTTTGACATTCTTTCTTTCTTGCTTCTGTTTTTTTTTTAGATCAGCAAACAAAATGGCAAGAAGCAAACACTGAATCCTGTTTCTATCAGAAATCGCGCTTATTTGCGTTTTAACAACTGGCAACGAAAACCAAAAAAAGAATTGATATTATCCAAGAGCTATCAAGACCATTTTAAGAGTTTCGAGTAAGCTCCCAGTATGCTGTATTGTATATGCCGCCCCTAGAAACCCCCTTATCGCTGGATTACAATCCTGAAAGTCCTCCAACTTCTATGACCTTCAACAATCAAAACAGGCCTGTCATGTTCCCAACTCTTCCATTAATAACCTTCCTATCTTGTTTGAACATAACTATGTAGTTGCGATTCCTGATTTCCATAGTCAAGCGTATGGAAATACACTGCAGCGAATCGGAACCTCGACTATCCACACCGAAGATTTGATTCTTAGCTTGGTGTTTGTCAGAATGCTAACGTGGTATAGGCATTATTATAGACAAGACCCGCCTGCCGTTTACATGTACACGTACTTCATACCATGTCCCGAATGTACGACAATTATACGGAATGCTTTAGAAAACACTCTTATCGATAGTAATGGTAAACACATTCCTTTGCAAGTCGGGTTTAGTCAACTTCTCGGTGGAGTACGAGGTGAAAACGTCAATGAGGCTAGAAGTCGATCGCATACCTTGCGAAACTTAGTAAATAACTACGGTGGAGGCCTTTTTGATATACATTGTAGGTCGTCTCTTAGCTCGTACGGGGGCCGCTGTTTGTACGCTGCAAGGATTCTCAAAACGATCGAAACGGCTGGCCGACGACTCTAATCAATGATCTGAGGATGAATTTCTGTTCCTCCGAATGGACTTCAACACTGGAAAAGTTCAGGTCGAATGGTACCAGCCTACTGTGGCACAGAACAAGAATGGTTTCGTCGGTCTTTACGATAAAAGTGGAAAGAGGAAGACTTACGAACACTTGTCGCAGGAGACGTCTGGAATCAAGACGTTTAACTCTTATATGAGCGATGGTCTAAAGGTACGTCTGTCCGACAGTTACAGTGAAAACATTGTCAGGACATCATATCCTTGGAATAACTGCGGATTTGGATGGCGGAAAATGAATAAGCTACAATGTACCTTCTTCGTACGGAGATGTGTAAATGGCCCTGACAGTTCAGAACGGCTATCCCAAAGTCGGTATTTCATTCTATAAACGAAAAGATGTAACTAATAGCTATGACTACGTTGGTTTTCAAAGTATGGATCAAGCATTTTCAGATAAAGAACAAGACTATGAGTGGATTTCAAAACTTAGTTCCGTTACTGCAAATATCTACCAGTACAAATATGGACCAAGAGTGGCAATGCCTGAGAGGTTCCGAGTGAAATACGTATATGCGACTTCAAGGAAACACTATTACGAAGACGTTTACGACAATGCGTCTCCGTTTTGGACACCGGGTGGATGTACCGGTGTTGAAGCAACTTCGGAAAACACCTACGACGAGAATCCATGTAATACTGGAACTCCTTTGAGACAAGAAAGCACTGTTTTAACTGTGATCGTAATTTGTGTTCGTTAATGATTTTAGATCAGTATAAAAATGTATGACGTTTCAGGAAACCTCAAAGCTCTAAATTATTGTACCGCATAAAAAAACATATGTACGTCTTAGACACAAGTCTAATCTGTCAGATTTTAGTCATATGACATACAATGCAATACAAACAAACGTTAGCAAACTAAAGTTGGACAGTTATTCGTTATTGAATACCGAATAACTGTCTTACTTTACTTTCCGGGGGGCGGAAATAAAGTTGTACAGTTATTCGTTATTCGTTATCCGTTCACTTACAGTTATTTGTTATTCGTTATTCGTTAACTTTACGAAGAAAGTGCATACAGTTGGTATCACAGCAATAATTTACACCGTGTAAAATTACCACCAACAGATTTCCATTTTAATATTGATAGAATGTTAACGCCATTTTCAGAAAGAACTGGGGTGATTTTTCTGAAGTCTAACACAAATGTCGAATTTGGGATCTGACATGAAAACAAAGATGGCCGATAGGCGGCTACATGTTTTTTGAATTTTGAGATTAAGATAAATAGTGCTAGTGCTTCTTTCTCAATGTCCACATGAAGGTTCTAATTGGTCTCTTGTTATGAATGTCAAATTTTGTGTCTGATCAGAAAACGAAGTTGGCTGACGAGCGGCCATTTGGAATGTTGAGAGTTTAAGCATGTTACCATTGTTTCACAGAAAGTAATGGGAGGATCTTTACATGAAGGTTTCCCGTTGTCTTCTGTTAAGCATTAAAGGGTCTGATCAGGATATTACGATGGGTGACAGGTTGCCATTTTGAATTAAGAGATTGAGAGGTTGTTAGCGCTATTTCTCAATAAGTACTTGATATATCTTTATCCGATTTCGTATGTTTATCTTCATATGGCCTTAGTTGTGCATGTTTCATATTAAGGCTGTTTAGAAAAAACAAAATGGTCGCAAAGGCATCCATATTTGATTTTGACAGTTACTGTTTGTTATCCATATTTATTGACAAATACTAGACAGATCTTTCTTAAAATTCAAATTTAGGTTCTTCTTCTTTCAAAATCAGGTTGTTATGCTATTATCTAGCATGGTGCCTACTCTGTTTGAAAGTTCAATGTCATACAAATCAGTTTATTTTTTTATGAAAATTTACTATAAGTTAACAAATTGTTTACGTGACTTATTCCAACAGAAAAGAAATAAGCAGAGTAAAGATCAATAGAACATGAAAACTATGAAGATGGTACGATGGTAGGCGCCCGGGTTTATCTGTGTAGATAGAAACGTAGTAAAATAATGTTTGGAATTAGAAAGAAAAACTGATCATATTGAATGATCAGCAATCAGATATTGTTAGATTTTGACCCAATGTAGTAGGGTTTAGTTCAAATTTTGTAAAAAGTACTATGATGTCGCTACAACATTTATTAAGGAATTGTTTTAAGAGTCTAGTGTCCAAATAGGCCTAGAACCCGTGCCGATGCCAAACATTTAAAAGGTTCCACGCACAGGGGGTGCCATAAAGATAGAACTTGGTGTTCCCTCCGAGCCAGTACCGGGCAACATGAACAAAGTATTAGTACGACATTTCATGTGTTCATAATCATACAGAATATGGTCGCAACTAGTATAGAATCCGTGACGGTGCCCAATATTTGAATGGTTCCAGAAAGTGGAGGTCCGGCAAAAACCGTTTACATTAATTTTAAGTAGGATTTAAATAGGTATTTAACAAAAGTTTGACCAGGACAATGAATTTGAAATTTTATTTGTAAATAGATGGCACCCTAATGTCACCGTTGCGTATAATCTTCAGAGACATGTTTTAACCTTAATGAAAAAACAACATTAAGACTTGAATCATGTGCATCTATTTTATCAATGTACATTCAGTCATACGGTCATTATCCTTGTATGGGCATATGGACATGAATATACACAACACATAAACTTAATTAAGGAGTTATTTTATTGAATGGTAAACATTTTTTTTTAAATATATATATCAGGTACAAAGGTTCTTTCCCTAAAATGAAACCGATGAAATAATTTGAGTAATGACATGCACACTCTTAACATCGAAACACACTGAAGATAAAAAGGATTAGCAGCCTATAATGTAAAAGACGTAATATAATTATAAAAGGTGGAAAACATATGGATTTCACGAAACCATCAAACTTATTGAATAGACATAAAAGGCAACTGAGTGATATTCTGACAGGTATGAGCTTAGTATAAAATAGCGTTATGCGCATGACTATGAAATGGTACAGCACATGACTATGAAATGGTACAGCACATGACTATGAAATGGTACAGCACATGACTATGAAATGGTACAGCACATGACTATGAAATGGTACAGCACATGACTATGAAATGGTACAGCACATGACTATGAAATGGTACAGCACATGACTATGAAATGGTACAGCACATGACTATGAAATGGTACAGCACATGACTATGAAATGGTACAGCACATGACTATGAAATGGTACAGCACATGACTATGAAATGGTACAGCACATGACTATGAAATGGTACAGCACATGACTATGAAATGGTACAGCACATGACTATGAAATGGTACAGCACATGACTATGAAATGGTACAGCACATGACTATGAAATGGTACAGCACATGACTATGAAATGGTACAGCACATGACTATGAAATGGTACAGCACATGACTATGAAATGGTACAGCACATGACTATGAAATGGTACAGCACATGACTATGAAATGGTACAGCACATGACTATGAAATGGTACAGCACATGACTATGAAATGGTACAGCACATGACTATGAAATGGTACAGCACATGACTATGAAATGGTACAGCACATGACTATGAAATGGTACAGCACATGACTATGAAATGGTACAGCACATGACTATGAAATGGTACAGCACATGACTATGAAATGGTACAGCACATGACTATGAAATGGTACAGCACATGACTATGAAATGGTACAGCACATGACTATGAAATGGTACAGCACATGACTATGAAATGGTACAGCACATGACTATGAAATGGTACAGCACATGACTATGAAATGGTACAGCACATGACTATGAAATGGTACAGCACATGACTATGAAATGGTACAGCACATGACTATGAAATGGTACAGCACATGACTATGAAATGGTACAGCACATGACTATGAAATGGTACAGCACATGACTATGAAATGGTACAGCACATGACTATGAAATGGTACAGCACATGACTATGAAATGGTACAGCACATGACTATGAAATGGTACAGCACATGACTATGAAATGGTACAGCACATGACTATGAAATGGTACAGCACATGACTATGAAATGGTACAGCACATGACTATGAAATGGTACAGCACATGACTATGAAATGGTACAGCACATGACTATGAAATGGTACAGCACATGACTATGAAATGGTACAGCACATGACTATGAAATGGTACAGCACATGACTATGAAATGGTACAGCACATGACTATGAAATGGTACAGCACATGACTATGAAATGGTACAGCACATGACTATGAAATGGTACAGCACATGACTATGAAATGGTACAGCACATGACTATGAAATGGTACAGCACATGACTATGAAATGGTACAGCACATGACTATGAAATGGTACAGCACATGACTATGAAATGGTACAGCACATGACTATGAAATGGTACAGCACATGACTATGAAATGGTACAGCACATGACTATGAAATGGTACAGCACATGACTATGAAATGGTACAGCACATGACTATGAAATGGTACAGCACATGACTATGAAATGGTACAGCACATGACTATGAAATGGTACAGCACATGACTATGAAATGGTACAGCACATGACTATGAAATGGTACAGCACATGACTATGAAATGGTACAGCACATGACTATGAAATGGTACAGCACATGACTATGAAATGGTACAGCACATGACTATGAAATGGTACAGCACATGACTATGAAATGGTACAGCACATGACTATGAAATGGTACAGCACATGACTATGAAATGGTACAGCGCATGACTATGAAATGGTACAGCGCATGACTATGAAATGGTACAGCACATCACTATGATATGGTACAGCGCATGACTATGAAATGGTACAGCACATGACTATGAAATGGTACAGCACAAACATATCTATATATTTTCAGAATAAAAACTGAAAATTGATATCAAAGAGCTAAACTCCCTGACGGGATAGACATGGATAAGGGACGGAATTCATTCTTACTGTCATTATCAGTTAACACATTAACACATTTTCAAATAACTTACAACAATTTAAAAATGTTGTTTAGCAATAGAGCACACCATGTAAATCAAGGAGCACACCTGAGCAAAGTCAGAACTTTTTTTTTTAAAGATTTTAAGTATATAAATCTTGGATAATAAATTTGTAATTAATATTGCAATATTGTGGTAGGCCATCAAATAAAAATAATTCAAGATCAGCAGCAGAATTATGTTTGTATCGAAATTGTTCGAAATCTCACAATGCTCAGCTTTCTTTTGAAATTTTAGATTAATATATTAATAATCAATCGAACAGTAAGAGGAAAATCAACGGTAGAATTAAGAAAGGGTCATAATTGCAATGTTCGTATATTACCGTTATGTCGATGGAATTCATGCCAAACAAAAAAACAAAAAAACCCCCGTAAAAACAGTACGTTTATATTGACTCCAAAACGCACAACATGTATAGATTATCATGCTCGCTTCACAAGCAAAAACCTCATGAATATATTATGACAGTCATCTCTATTGGATTTTACAGGATGGTGCTTTTAATGACATATTTTACATAATAAATAAAATCTTGAACATTGGTGTTATGGTGACCAAATACACTTTACACCTGCGATTGACATCAAATTAATACAATGATAGGACAAGATTACATCAAGTGTAGAAATGGAATATTCCAAATACCAGTATTTCTTTCGCATGATTAATAACAAATCAATTGATTGCCAGTCAATGTGATAGATATTATATGTAATACATTAAGATCATAACAATGAGCAATATTTGCCAAAAAATATGTTAGAATGAAGAAGTTTAGATTAGAGTAACATTTTGTTTTTTGAACACACATATATTGTTCATTAGTATAGTTAGACACAAACAAGTAACCAATGAATAAGGTAAGGATACTTTGAATAGAAATTTTACGGTTAATCACATGTGCCAGTCTTTCTTTCAAGAACAATTCCCACAGATATATTACATACAATAGTTAGATAATAAATGTTCGACTAATATATATAACAAGTGTCCCCTTATAAGTTTGAATTGCACAACTAGCAAATAGGGGTTAGTGGATGTTCTCATAAAATGGCTTTACTGGCTCCTCATAATGGAATCATCTTCTTTTCTGGAGACAATTTTCAGGATATATCAATCAATTTTCAAAACATTTTGTGAAGTCGATATATAAAAAATAAAATAAATATATGAAACAATAAAGCACATATTTGACCGTCTAGAGAAAAAGGAAGTATACAGGACAGTCTTGCCTATTTGTTCTGCATTATGAGTTATTTGGCAATTTTATAGTTATTTCACAAAGATGAAATTAAAGAAGAAAAATATAGAAAATAAACAAATTATAGAACAGATTCAAAATTGACAGAAAAAAAAAATGAAATTTAGAGGACACTACGTCTTGCATTTTTTTTTTTTTTGCATTATAATGTAATAGTGATTGCTTATCGTTCAGAAGTCACGGTATATTCCCAGATATACGTTTCCGGATTAATTAATCAGTTTTGTGATTAATTCATGGTGTTGAAATTAAAACAACAAGATAAAGAAATACAATCAATGATGAAATAGACCATTTCAGACAAACTTTGATTTAGCATTTATATTTGTTCATTTTGAACAGAGACGTATATACACTACTATGGCCTTATATGTCACTGTTTTAAATAAGATGATTTACAGATGAGTTATGGCCGCCGTCACTTGTCTTTCGGTAAAAACCTCCAACGTTATCGTAGGCCGTAGCAATGAAATCGATGACATCCAAATTGACTTACCGACAGACAGTTTCTAATCTAGTATATATGCGTCTCTCCCTCGCAAGATCAAAGGAAAAGTGACACGTCTATATGACAAGTGAAGTTAACTTACCGGTACCTCTTAGATCAAACCAGAGCCGATCTAAGGTTAGGCATGATTAAAAGCCTTAGAGGTGTCCGCCAGAGAATACCAACATTTTTACACTGTTTCAAATATTGCATTAACGGTTATTGGTTATTAAGAAAATATCCTAAGCACCACATGTTGGGTATGGCATATAATGTTATATGAGACGTATATATACTAAGCTTATATAACGATAGCGGGTTATTCGATTAGCAAGGTGTCTTGTAGGTTTTGTATTGTACGTCTAACGTTTATTTATTGTTTAAGGAATTATCTTTAAATATATAATAAAACAAAGGAAAATATTAACTGGATTGTGCAAAGCAGAACCACAAAGAACTTTTATTTGCTAAACATTTACATTTAGTCATTATAATAGTTTTCTTTATGATAGAAATATGCTAATTCTATATATATATATCTGGTAACAAGAAATCACGAAATCTCGAACGTTATTTTTTTATCTTATTTTATTGCAATGCTTGTTCTGTTTTGTTTTCTTGTTATTGTTAGTAGTTAGTATAATAGCGGTATGGAACACCGAAACATTTATTTAAAAAGCAGAATTTTAACTGAATTATCGAGACAAATATTTCCTTTTCCGTCTGTTATTACGTCACGAGATAAATGGTAACTGGGAGGAGTCTACTAGTGCATGCTCCGCCCATCAAACAAAAAGCGTCCGCTTTACTACTGTACCAATGGCGGTTCCAGAGTTTTTTGAGGGGTTTCAGGAACCCCCCACCCCACCCTGAGAAATGCCTTTAAAATCATGTATTTTCACAATTTTTCTCAATTTTTCTCCACTTGGACCCCCCCCCCCCTTCGAAATTTGGTAAAACAAAACCGATAGGTCTCTGGATCATGTATCCAGCAGGCAATACATGTATGATGGGCGTTTCATATTAAGGATAAACACATAACTGATAGATTGCCAAACTTATGTAAGGAAGAAAGTGCAAATATACATATTTGTATACTGCATTTTTCACGTTACATCCCCAAGCTCTGTTCGCACTGTTACTTTCACTTAATGTGCACATCAATATTTGTTATCCAATCGAAACAATCTTAATTAAATATCATTTGTGGACTGGAGATTGTAGGTGTGTATAACACTGCCAAAGGCACACCCACCCACCCCTAACCCCTATATCCCCTTCGTCGGTTTTGAACTCAGTATTAAATTTTGACACAAATTAAAATAACACCTCAGCATCAATTAAATGAGTCAGAGAATCGTGATAGAGACGTTTTTACCTGTAGGGTCAGTGGTCCGTAGTAGCCACATGACACAGGTGTAACTGTTATACAAAGGACGAATATCCTTTGAATGCTTTCAAATCTTGGAAGCTATATGAGAAAGGTATATCAAAATGTATGAGCTTCTCAACAGAAAGATGCTATTCATGATCCTACCCACCGACAAGACCACTTCGTCAGAGACGTATATACTACACGTTACTGATCTCATGAAGGTGATAATTTTGATTGCATAATAAACATTTTTAGTTTCTAGACATTTTCAGTTTATCAACATTTCAGAAGTTGAATTTCGAGATTTTACTCTTGAATGATAGATTAGTAGACAGCTAAATAGTATATTTATTTATTGGAAACCAATAAACGAACTCCTCGACACGTACGGATTAATGGGGATAAAAAACAGATTATTACTCATCTCAGCGTGGGGATTTTAGATGTGATTATGTAATTATTATGTATGGAATTGAACCTATTGCATATGTTCTCCGCCAGTGTACAAGATATATGTAAAGTATTGATCAATATTCATATTTCTGTACGCCTATATGCAATGTGCATTTGGTAATGAATTGAATTGAATTGAATTGAGATGCGTCCACCGTAATACCCCTTTTATGCTTCGCGCCATTGTCTACTGCGCAGATCAGAAATAACGCCCCTTTTAATATTCAGTATCCGCCAATATATTTGATTTTTGTGATTTAATTCACAATCATCTCGCCCTCGTGTACAACCCACAATGATGTACGTGAAACTAGTTGGTTCATTTAAGGATTGAATTCTGTTTTGTTGAGTTTTATGGGGTATAAACCTCAATGGGTCTTGAGACAAATTTTATGAACTGCTTCAATTTGTCTCAAGACCCATTGAGGTTTATACTCCATAAACCTCAACAAAACCGGATTCTATCCGGACTCTATCCTTATATTTATATTCAGTGCGATATTGATTTTTTTTAATAATTTCTGAAATATCGGTCCTGTGCCGATATTATCTAGCACCGCGGAAGGTACCGAAGCTTATGACGTCATCATTCAATGTGAGACGTCGTCCTGGTAAGATGACTTGATTGCATTGAGTACAACGAAAAAACAATTCAGATGTAAAAATAATAATAATTCAATTGCAAATTTCTGACAAAAGCCCACTGAAATCTATTTATAGAACTACTTCCCGCGCTCCGCGGATAACAGAGTAATTAGGTCAAGGACTGGGTCGCGCTTACAACAACATGGCGGTTATTTAGACTACTTTCCACCTTCGAAATTGAAGGAACAGTTGGCGAACGTGGAATTAGACAGGAACCCAGCCATTGTCTGGAACGAAGACGCAGGAATCATGTTCGATGGATAACCAGGTAGGCCCATGTTACCGTTATTATTGTGTGTGACAACGGTCGTTACCGCTCTGGTGCACACGAGGCGAGACATCTCGGACACTTTTCAGAGACCTCAGTCTTCAAACGTCACCGGCGATTGCTGCGATTATTCAGTCCAAGGTGGAACGAGAGGCCCAATAGGCCTGAATCGCTCACCTGGTATTAATCTCTCACTTGTAATCTTAAAAGTGGACTAAAATACAGCTACAGGCAGAATATCAGTGTTTAATTCATAAGAACCTATTAAAAGATTTAAACATGTGACGCCTGGGACCTTGATTGTCGAACAAAGATATTAGTGTCAAGGTCATTCATTTGAACAAACTTGTAGTCTTTCATCCCAGCATGCTACAGGCCCAATTCAGTACCGTAGGCCTTTTGGTTATTGAGAAGTGGTTTGAAGATTTTACGACATTTGACCCCTGTAACCTTGAAAGTGAGTCAAGGTCATTCATTTGAACAAACTTGGTAGTCCTTCATCCCAGCATGCTACAGGCCCAATTAAGTACCCTGGGCCTTTTGGATATTGAGAAGAAGTAGTTTGAAGATTTTACGACATTCGACCCCTGTGACAAGGCCCAATATCAGTACCCTTGGTCTTTTGGTTATTGAGAAGAAGTCGTTTGAATATTTTAAGACACTTGACATCTGTGACCTTGAAAGTTGGTCAAGGTCATTCATTTGAACAAACTTGGTAGTCCTTCATCCCAGCATGCTACAGGCAAAATATCAGTCCCCTGGGCATTTTGATTATTAAGAAGAAGTCGTTTGAAGAGTTTAACACATTTTACCCCAGTGACCTTGAAAGTTGGTCAAGGTCATTCATTTGAACAAACTTGGTAGCAATTTATCCCAGCATGCTACAGGCCCAATTTCAGTACCTTGGGCCTTTTGGTTATTGAGAAAAAGTGGTTCGAAGATTTTAAGACATTTTACCCCTGTGACCTTGAAAGTTGGTCAAGGTTATTCATTTGAACAAACTTGGTAGCCCTTCATCCCAGCATGCTACAGGCAAAATACCAGTCCCCTGGGCATTTTGATTATTGAGAAGAAGTCGTTTGAAGATTTTAACACATTTTACCCCAGTGACCTTGAAAGATGGTCAAGGTCATTCATTTGAACAAACTTGGTAGCCATTTATCCCAGCATGCTACAGGCCCAATTTCAGTACCATGTGCCTCTTGGTTATTGAGAAAAAGTGGTTCGAAGATTTTAAGACATTTGACCCCTGTGACCTTGAAAGTTGGTCAAGGTCATTCATTTGAACAAACTTGGTAGCCCTTCATCCCAGCATGCTACAGGCACAATATCAGTCCCCTGGGCCTTTTGATTATTGAGAAGAAGTCGTTTGAAGATTTTAACACATTTTACCCCTGTGACCTTGGAAGTGGGTCAAGGTCATTCATTTGAACAGACTTGGTAGCCCTTCAACAAAGCATGCTACAGGCTAAATATCAGTACCCTGTGCATTTTTGTTATTGAGAAGAAGTTGCTTGAAGTAAAATATTGACGCCGGACCTTCGGGCCAGGTTAGCTAAAAATTAACTACATGTAATAACAGCTGCAATCAGTTATACATGATGACCCACCGGCATGCGCTCAATGGGGAACCTCCCCCATGGAATTAAGAGAATTTAAGGCAGAGTGATGATCAGCACATTTCAATGCTGATGTAAATACAGAGTTCTATCCCCAGAGAGTAGGGGGATCCTTCTCTAGACCAAGGTGTTTCTGTAACTGTCACTCAACAGTATTTGAAGAAGGTTGTCAATGTACGGTTGCTTGTCTGTCTGGTAAAGACATTAATTGTGGTAATCCGATGATAGAGCAGATAGTGCATTAACACACATATTAAGAAACCCTTTTCAAAAGGAAGATCATGCTAGGATATAATGTCTCAATGCGGGCTTCCTAAAATGCTGATCATAAATTGCAAAAATTAAACCCACAGACAGTTTTTAGCTCACCTGGCACAAAGTGCCAAGTGAGCTTATGCCGTGGCGCGGCGTCCGTCGTCCGTCCGTCCGTCGTCAATATTTTACTTTAAACGACTTCTTCTTAATAACTGAAAGGCCTAGGGTGTCGATATTTGGCCAGAAGCAAACTGGGATGAAGGGCTACAAAGTTTGTTAAAATTATTGACCTTCACCCATTTTCAAGGTCACAGGGGTCAAATATGTTAAAAACTTTAAACATTTTCTTCTCGATAACCAAACTTCCCAGGGAGATGATATTTGGCCAGTAGCATGCTTGGGTGAAGGGCTACCAAGTTTGTTCAAATGAATGACCTTCAGCCATTTTCAAGGTCACAGGGGTCAATTGTATTAAAAAAACCTTTAAACAACTTCTTCTGAATAACCAAAACGCCCAGGGTGATTATATTTGGCCAGTAGCATGCTGAAATGAAGGGCTACAAAGTTTGTTCAAATGAATGACCTTCACCCATATTCAAGGTCACAGGGGTCAAATATGTTAAAAACTTTAAACAACTTCTTCTGAATAACCAAAATGCATAGGGTGATGATATTTGGCCAGTAGCATGCTGGGGTAAAGGGCTATCAAGTTTGTTTTGAATGACCTTCACCCATATTCAAGGTCACAGGGGTCAAATATGTGAAAAACATTAAATAACTTCTTCTGAATAACCAAAATGCACAGGGTGATGATATTTGGCCAGTAGCATACTAGGATGAAGGGCTACAAAGTTTGTTTAAATGTATGACCTTGAATCATATTCAAGGTCACAAGGAGCAAATATGCTCAAAATATTTAAACAACTTGTTCTGAAAAACCAAAAGGCTCAGGATGTTGATTTTTAGTCAGATCAAGGACTACTATGTTTGTTAAAGTGAATGACTGACTTATATTCAAGGTCACAGGGGTCAAATTTGTTTAAATCTTTAAACGACCTCTTCTGAATAATCATGGGTCCCAGGATGTTGATACTTTGCAAGTTGCATACTGAGATGAAAGGCTATACAATTTGTTCAACATAATGACTTGGTAGACTTTCAAAGTAATAGGGGTGAAATGTTTTAAAATCTTTTAACAGGTTCTTTTGAATGACTTAAATCATGAATACTGATATTTTGCCTGTAGCTTTATTTTAGATCACTTTTAAGGTTGCAAGTGTGAGATTTATACCAGGTGAGCGATGCAGGCCCATTGGGCCTCTTGTTTTTATAAACAGGGATAATTTGATTCTAAATCAAAGTGAAATGCTCAATGTACATTTTTGAAACCAAGTTCTCTGGATTCACCAATTCACAGTAAAAATGATGACACATTATCAAATTTCTGTACATAATGAATGTCATATAACACGATAAACAGTTGTTACCTCAAAATCAAAGAGATCAAACTAAACTCTATGAGAAATTGAAGCATTTGAGATGATAAAGTTGGCCAGCTAGATATTGATTCCTACAGCTTTAAGAGCTTTGTTTATATCATTGTAATCATGGGATGAAGAAAATGAAGAATAACGATCAGGTAACCTCTTCTGAATATATTTGTCATAATCTGAGATTGGGATTATGACGCCTGACTACATAGAGTACAGCCCAGTTAATCTAGCCACCTTTAATGCTGTTCCTTGCTATCTATGACCTAGCTTTGATCCCAATCCTTTTATCAAGCCACCACTAATCCTTGCTTTCTTTTCACCACTAATAACCACTTTCCCAGCCAATAAATTCTTGAAACAACTTAACCTATTCCCTGCTTTTTAACTACAGTTAATCCAACCACTAGCATTGTCTCCCATTAACTTCCCAATGCTGATAATATTCCCTTACGTATTCAGCGTCCACTAATCCTGTTCCCCTGCTATCTAGCTACCACTAATCCTGTTCCCTGCTATCTTGTACCACTAATACTTCCCCCCTGATATGAAGCACCACTAATCCTGTCCCCTGTCATCTTGCACCATTTATCATTTTCCCCTGATATGAACCACCACTAATCCTGTTCCCTGTTATCTTGCACCACTTATCTTTTCCCCCTGATATGAAGCACCGCTAATCCTGTTCCCTGCTATCTTGCACCACTTATCATTTTCCTCTGATATTAAGCACCACTAATCCTGTTCCCTGCTATCTTGCACCACTTATCCTTTCCCCCTGATATGAAGCACCACTAATCCTGTTCCCCTGCTATCTAGTTACCACTAATCCTGTTCCCTGCTATCTTGCACCACTTATCCTTTTCCCCTGATATGAAGCACCACTAATCCTGTTCCCTGCTATCGTGCACCACTTATCATTTTCTTCTGATATGAAGCGCAACTTATCCTGTTCCCTGCTATATATCTTGCACCACTTATCATTTTCCTCTGATATGAAGCGTAACTATTCCTGTTCCCTGTTATCTTGCACCACTTATCCTTTTCCCCTGATATGAAGCACCACTAATTATGTTCCCTGCTATCTTGCACCACTTATTGGATGCTGTTTGTAGCGTTCATAGCGGTCCACGCCAAGCCTGGGCAAATCAAAGCCAAATCAAAGCCAAACAACAGACTTTCTTCTTCCGCGGAAGATCTGTTAATGCTGTGTTGATTATTTCATGGTATGATTAATGCTATAAATGATGAAATACATATTAAAATTATTAATAAATCAAAAAATAAATGTTAAAATTTCACGAAAAGGCAAGTTTTTTCAGTGAGCATCATGAACTATATCAATCTCAGATAACTACGCTTTTTGGACCGAATTTTTTCTTCACAAAATACAACAACAACACTTTATCTCCTTCCACGAAAGATATTTAGATAATGTGTTCATTATTTCATGATATGATCAATGCTATAATATGGTAAAATATATCTGAAATAGACAAAAAAATCAAAGATCTTTAACACATGGCGTTTTTAATCAGTGAAAGTTCCGCACTATATTTGGTTCAAATTACTACGCCTCGTATTCCAATACTCCAAAGTGTGTGTGTAAGAGTTTTCTCCCCTTGTCCATCATTGCGTAGTTTCTTGCTCGCGACTTGTTGAACGACTGTTTGATAACTGTCCTAGATAAAGTAGGCTTTGTGTTTTTTTGTCTCAATGGAAAGGAAAGTCTCAAAGTTTAAAGACAATTTTGACTTATACTAATTCTAAAGTAGCCGTCAGCAGCAGCTGTGCCTAACGGGTTTATAGATAGCTTCCCAATGCTGCAGCAGCTGTGCCTAACGAGTTTGTAGATAGCTAACCAATACAGTCTTTAGATAATGGCCCTGTTAGTATAATACAAATGCTTCGTGATTATAGCATATTGAACATCAAAAATTAAAACCGTATATACATATTATTCACATTAACCAGAAACTGAATATTTATATAGGACTTAAACCTTCGTTACAATATCGAGAGAAAGAGAGATACACAAGGGACTTGTATGGCAAGCCAAGTTGTCATTTATTCATGGAGCAATGTTGATCCAGGACTTAACAAAATTATATAAGATATCTTATATACGTTATGAGATATCTTATATACTTTATAAGATATCTTATATAATAAATCAGATATCTTATATACTTTTCTTTATAAGATATCTTATATATGATATAAGATATCTCATAAAAGATATAAGATATCTGATATATTATGTAAGATATCTCATATCTCATGTCTTATAAAAAAAAGATATATCTTATATATCTTATATCTTTTATAAGATATCTTATATAATATATACGATATCTTATTAACAAAATTAAACGAGATATCTGATATAATTCGGTTATAAGATATCTTATAAAGAAAGAGATTTGAATTTGAGATAATAAAACCTCCCCCACAGCGCTCGGAACATATTGATAACCGAAGGGGTCCGAGAGAATTTGATCGAAAATGGCTGCCTATGACAATAGGAACAGTTATCAAATTGAAACAACTATAACTATGGCAAGCCATGTTGTCATTTATTCATGGAGCAATTTTGATCCAGTACTTAACCAAATTTTTGCCAACGAAAATGGATGTGACCTTACAACGGGAGCAGTAATTTTCAAACATTTCGTCTTTGTCAGTCTCGCGAGAGTCTCATTCTTTATAAGATATCTCAATTAATTTTCTTTATACGATATCTTATATATTATATAAGGTTATAAAGATATAAGATATCTTATATAATAAATAAGATATCGAATAAAGAAAAGATTATGAGATATCTTATCTCTTTTATATAAGATATCTTACAATGTATATAAGATATATTATAATGTATATAAGATATATTATAATGTATATAAGATATCTCATAAACTTTAAATAAGATATATATTTGTTTATAAGATATCTTATATGTTATTGTAGCGAGAACTCCACTCTTCGAATGGCGGATTAAGACTGACTTTATTACCAACGCTATTGGAGAGTTTCACATCAAGGGCAATAACTCATAATGGCTTAACCAATACTGTTACATCTCCCTAACAAGTTTATATGATGTAATAAACGGACAGAATGGAATTACTTTTAAAGTCAATAAAATAAGGTTTTACTTATTCTCACAGTATAATTAAAATACATTCAAATTTTAGCACAGTCTCTTGTTGTAATGTAAATACCGCACTAGAAACATTAACTAGTAGAACTTGAATTAAGCCCACACAAAATTACAGTCACTGTCTCTATAGCACCCTAAATCTGTAATGTGAAATTAGCTGTCCTTAAATCGTGGGGGTACTTTTATTTCGCGACCGCTGACACGACTAAATTTCACATTCTGGACTGATGCACTATCAGCACATTTTACGTTTTTGTTCACATTCACGACTGATGGACTTTCCGTGCACTTTGACTCATTTGACAGTTTGATATCATTTGACGGTGTTACGTCATCACTTATGACATCATCGATTGGTATGGATTTCTGAGTGGTGATGTCTGCAAAGTTCTCCTTTGTATGAAACAAATCTCTCCTGTTCCTCCTGACTTTTCCTCCTTCATGTTCCACAATGTAGGATCTAGGAGTGGATGTTTTTCCTACAACTTTACCTGGAGCTAACGAAGCTTGGTTTACGTTTGGTGGAATAAACCTGATATTGTCTCCAACATGTAAGGGTGGTAAGGAATGCGTTCCTCTGTCAAAATATACCTTCTGGCGTGCTTTCTGCTCCTCCAAAGATGACTTGATGGCACAAGGTTCGAAACGTAATGGGTTTAACTGAGTCCGCTTAACAGGTAGCTTCGTCCTTGTAGCCCTGCCTAAGAGCAGCTGTGATGGTGAGAGTTCTATACCAGTTATCGGGGTATTCCTCAGTTCCATAAGGGCCAAATAGGGGTCCTTGCCGTCATCTCGAGCATTTTTGAATAGTCGTTTCACAGTTTGAACAGAACGTTCTGCGAGTCCATTACTTTGCGGGTATCTCGGAGACGAAGTAGTGTGTTCGATGTGGTATGCTCGTGAAAAGGACTTGAACTCATAACTCGCGAACTCTGGGCCATTGTCACTGATAATTTCTTCAGGAATGCCATATCTGGCAAACTGCTGCTTCAAAACGTTGATTACAGTTGCTGACTTTCCATCTGACACATTGTTTACCTCGATGAATTTCGAAAAGTAGTCAACAGTTACAAGGTATTTCAGGCCATCCAATACCATCATATCGGCCGCGATCTTTTGCCACGGCCTATCGGGCGCCTCGTGTGGAATCAACGGTTCCTTTGGCTGTGCGTTCCGATAACAATTACAGATGTGGCATTGCGCCACCACATCCTCTATCTGTTTTGTGATTCCAGGCCAGAACAATGCAGTTCTTGCTCTCTGAATACACTTAGTCTTGCCTGAGTGACTGCTATGCAATGTCTTCAACATTTCCGGTCTCAGTGTTGTCGGTGTAATGATTCGATTGCCTTTTAACAAAAGTCTGTCCACTACAATGATCGTCCCTGAAATTCCAATAGGGTGTTAAATCCGGGTCAAGGCTATGCTTGTCGTGAGGCCATCCTTCCATCACGGTCTGTTTCAGTTTGGCTAATACTCGGTCGTGGTCCGTTTCTCTCATGAAGTGTCTGGTCTTTTCCAAACTTATGGGTACAGTGCCAACCACGTGTAATTCAAACTCATCCACGTCATTCTCCATATCATGAATCGGTGCAACCGAACGACTAAGAGTATCGGCAATGTACAACTCTTTACCTGGACGGTAAGATACAACCAAGTCGTATTGCTGTACTTTTAGCATCATACGTTGGAGTCTAGGAGGGGCACTCGACAATGGCTTTTTGAACAAGCTCTCCAGGGGCTTATGATCAGTTTCAACCTGAACAGTCTTTCCATACACGTATTCATGGAATTTCTTCAGCCCGTACACAATTCCTAGCATTTCCTTCTCAATCTGAGCATAGTTCTTTTCGGCCCTGTTTAATGTTCTCGATGCGTACGCGACAGGTTGTTGTTCCTGTAAGATGCACGCTCCCAAACCGTATGACGATGCATCAACGGATAGCTTTATTTCCTTTCCAACATCATAGTAGCTAAGTACAGGTGCCGTAGTAATCACGCGTTTCAAGACATCAAACGCCGCATCCTGCTGTTGTGACCACTGCCATGCTACATCCTGCTGTTGTGACCACTGCCATGCTACATCCTGCTGTTGTGACCACTGCCATGCTACATCCTGTTCCAAAAGTACTCTCAGAGGTTGATTGACTGTAGACAGATTAGGAATGAACTTTCCTAAGTAATTGACCATTCCCATAAACCTCTGTAACTCTACTTTGTTCTCTGGTTTAGGTAGTGCCGTTATCGCTTTCACACGGTCATTGGTAGGTCGTACGCCATCTGTGCTGAACACATGTCCTACGTTCACCACTTCCGGTTTGTCTACTTTACATTTGTCCTTGTTGAAGCGCAATCCAACCTCGTCACATCTAGCAAGAACTTTCTCCAGTTTGTCAACATGCTCTTCCGCGTTGTTAGCCCATATGAGGATATCATCTACAATTGCAGTGCATGGCTGGTTCTCAAACAATTGTGAAATAGTTCTCTGAAATATTTCAGGTGCACTCGCGATTCCAAATGGTAGGCGCTCAAACTTGTACCGACCGTACTGAGTATTGAATGTGCTGAGCCACGTACTCTTCTCGGTTAACTTAATTTGATAAAATCCAGAAGCTGCATCTAATGTACTGAAAATTTTTGCTGAACCAACAGTAGCCGCAACTTCCTCCACAGTCTTGAGGGGATAATGTTCTCTGAGAACTGCCTTGTTGAGATCCCTGGGATCTAGGCATAAACGTATAGAGCCATTGGTCTTCTTTACTATCACAATCGGATTAACCCACTGCGTTGGCTCCTCCACTTTTGTAATGACTCCACTACATTCCATCCTGTCGAGTTCCTGTTTTTCTTTATTCTGTAGTATATGAGGAACCTTCCTCGGTGGAGAAACTACTGGTGTGACTGATGTGTCTATTTTTATTTCATATTCGTGTCTATTTTTATTTCATATTCGCCTGGCATGCAACCAATCCCGCTGAACAAATGATCATATTTACTCAATGTCTCCTTGACTTTTGAGCGACTAGATTTCCGAGTGCTTTCAGCACTTTGATTAACATTGACAGAGTACACTCTTTTTATGAGGTTAAGTGTCATACATGTTTCAAGTCCCAACACAGACATAACATCTGCTTCCACAACTTGAAACTCAATCAGGTGGTACCTGTCTTTGTACAGGATGCTTGTGGTAAATTTGCCAACAGTTGGTACTTCATGTCCAGAGTACGACACCAATTTGCTTCGATTTCTAACCAGTTTATGCAGGTTAACACCAGATTTCACACAAGCCTTCCGGCTAATCACATTGCAATCTGCCCCTGTGTCCAACTTGAACATTGTAGGTGTTTTGGAACTGTTGATTGGTATTGACACCTTCCAGTCTCGCTTACTCTGCCCAGTAGCTGATTTATCCATATCAATACTATCAATGAAAAATGTNCAAAGTGATTCCTTTTCTGACATTTTTTACACGTTTTTCCAAACGCTGGACAATGTCCTTTACTGTGTTTCTGCCCACAATATCCACATACCTGCGAGTGTGCCTCCCGGTTTCTGTTTACATTTTGTGACTTCCGGTGCACGTGCCGCGCTTCTCTGCCTTTCGCGCCATTCTTGTCTCCATTCCTGATCACGTAAACATCACTTGTTTCACTCGTGACTCCCTGTATTTCCTTCATTTGTGTTTCACTGGCTTCGGCAGCCCTACATATGTCAATTGCCTTCTGAAGAGTTAAATCTTTGTCTCTTAACAGACGAGATCTCACAGAATCACTGCGAATACCACAGACAATTCGGTCCCTTATTAAAGAGTCTTGTAAAGTTCCAAATTCGCATGAGGCAGCCTTGTGCCTAAGGTCTGTTACAAAGATGTCTATGTTCTCCCCTTCCCGTTGACTACGTGTGTTAAAACCGTGTCTCTCATATGTAATGTTTTTCCTAGGGTTACAATACTCCTCAAACTTAGTGAATATGTTACCCACCTTCGTTTTATCTGTTCCGTCCCACGAGAAAGTATTGTAGACTTCAATTGCCGCCGGGCCCAACAAGTGGAGTAAGGTCATGCCTTTTACATCATCTCCTTTTCCTTCTATACCGCTGGCGATAGAATAGATTTCAGACTGTTGTCAAAATCTTCTCCAATTTTCAGACACATTGCCTGACAAGTTTAAGGCTGGCGGAGGGTATAGGCGGTCCATTTTTACTCTGACACCATGTAGCGAGAACTCAACTCTTCGAATGGCGGACTAAGACTGACTTTATTACCAACGCTATTGGAGAGTTTCACATCAAGGGCAATGATTCATAGTGGCTTAACCAATACTGTTACAGTTATAAGATATCTTATGTGATTATAAGATATCTTATGTGATTATAAGATATCTTATGTGATTATAAGATATCTTATGTGATTATAAGATATCTTATATAATTTTGTTAAGTACTGGATGAACATTGCTCCATGAATAAATGACAACTTGGCTTGCCCTAGACTTGCTTAAGTCTATGATTACACACGCACTGGAAATAATACAATCTCATATAGTTCATATAGCGATGACGCCGATTGAAAGCTGTGAGCTTCTTGTGGCGCGTTTGAATATATGTTAAAATACTTGTTTATCTCGTTTTTATTTTTTGTATAATTAATCATGATAATAACAATTTGTAATAATAATATCATAATTATTTATTTATATTATCTATATAACATTTTTTTTATTTTTTCATTTAATCGTAAATTTTAACTTTCCCATAATCTTACGGGACAATTTTGGTTTGCAGGGTTGTCTGGTCAAGGTCACTGTTACTATTTTTAAAAAGATCATTGTCTGTGCTGTAGCAGCTTCATTCCTTGAAGGATTTCCATCGATTTGAAACACTTATTAAGGGCCATATTATCAGACAAGTTTCAATTGTTTTAGCAATATGCTGCTTGTTATATAGCTTTTTATTGAAAATTATCATAAAGGGATGGGCTATTTTGACCCTTACTCAACAACATGTACTTTATTATTTACTGCCATTCTGTACTGATATACCACCTCCTTTATTCCGTTATTTGAATCCTTCATACACAGCATCCCTGAGTGCCCTTGGCACTTTGATTCTATTCACCTGTTATCGACTACTAATCTTGTTACCTGCTATCTAGCACCACTAATCCTGTTACCTGCTGTCTAGCACCCCTTATCCTGTTACCTGCTGTCTAGCACCACTAATCCTGTTACTTGCTGTCTAGCACCACTTATCCTGTTACCCGCTATCTAGCACCACTAATCCTGTTACCTGCTGTCTAGCACCACTTATCCTGTTACCTGCTATCTAGCACCCCTTATTCTGTTACCTGCTGTCTAGCACCACTTATCCTGTTACCCGCTATCTAGCTCCACTTATCCTGTTACCCGCTATCTAGCACTACTAATCCTGTTACATGTACCTGCTGTCTAGCACCACTAATCCTGTTACCTGCTGTCTAGCACCACTTATCCTGTTACCCGCTATCTAGCACCACTAATCCTGTTACCCGCTATCTAGCACCACTTATTCTGTTACTCGCTGTCTAGCACCACTTATCGTGTTACCCGCTATCTAGCTCCACTTATCCTGTTACCCGCTATCTAGCACCACTTATCTTGTTAAACGCTATCTAGCATCATTAATCCTGTTTCTGTTTACCATTATTTATCACCACCAATGTTGTTCTTGGCTATTTTGTAAGTGGAATGGTTAACATATAATCTGTTTTGCTTCTTATCCAGCCTATTCAATGTCCAACCACTAGCAGCTTTGACATATTCAAAGGTCATGACAGTAAAAACATTTACAAATTTTATGGATAAATCAAAAGTACATACAAAAGGGTTTAAAGCCTTATTAATATTAATGAGAAACAGATGGGCACCTTTTGAGACCAAGGAAAGGTAGGGCTGATCAATTAGAGAATCGAGTACAAGCAGCTTTCTAGTAGCATCGTTAGTGAGTACACCATTGATAATTGATGGTGACACTAGTGACTGTGACACTCTTCACCATTAGAACGGCCAGTAGTGTTTCTATGTGTGTTACAAGTCCCCAAACCACAATACTCCCTATATAATATCCACTGCCAGTCCCCATATATGTTACAAATCCTAAAACTCTACAAATTCTTTCTATACAATATCCACTACCGAAAACCAGTCAAAAAAATCATCAGACAGAGAAAGTATCTATATTACCTACCAAACAATAAAGACTTCACACTTGTATTTCATGTATCATTCCGTTCGGGTGAAAGGAATTGTTATTATGAAAGTTTTATGAATGTTTCACTGTTGGCTGGCTATTATTGATGTGACAAAGTGCGTAGTTCTAACTTATTCCCATCTACGAATTAATTAAGCAGACCAATGAAGTGTGCAACCACGGCACGTTCATCTCTACTTCAAACAGAATGCGAAATCAAACTTTCATTATTTTTATCACAACAATTCTACATCAATAATTGCCTTACCTGGTAACCCAGGTGTAACAAATACAATGTATCATAACAATACAAAGCAATCTACATCAATAATTGCCTTACCTGGTAACCCAGGTGTAACAATACAATGTATCATAACAATACAAAACAATTCCCATATCCCCTATAATGATATAATTGTAAAGAACCACTAATGGAATCATAAAACCTTTCCCGTCACTGTAACCTATTGGAACAAGTCAGAACCCCCTTTAAAGAATTCATGATTAAGGATCCCTGTCCCACGGCACTGTGTTTTTAGCTAACATGGCCTGTACTGCGTCGTCCGTCTGTCGTCCGTCGTCCGTCCGTCAACTTTTTCTTTTAAACAACTTTTTTGAAGAACTAGAGGACCTAGGGTCATGCTATTTGGTCAGTAGGTACCTGGGATAGAGTGCTATAAAGTTTCCTCATTACCTTGATCTACTTTTAAGGCCACAGGAGTCAAATATGTTCAAAAATTCAAACAACAATATCTTAAGAACCATTTGGACTAGAGTCATGATACTTAGTAATGTTTTGTAGACTAACAGTGCAATTTTTTTCTTAATAACAGTAATGAGGTCAAAGGTCAACTTTAAGTGATGATAGTAGGGGGTTAAACGTTAATATGTTATAAACTTTAACAATCTTCTTCTCAAGTCTCATAATGACCAGGGTGATAATATTTGGCCAGTAGGTACCTGGGATGGAGTGCTATAAACTTTCTTCATTTAAATGACCTTGACATACTTTCAAGGTCACAGGGGTCAAATATGTTAAAAACTTCAAACAACAATATCCCAGGAACCATTTGAACTACAGTCATGATACTTGGGTATGTTATGTAGACCGGCAGTGCATATCGTTTTCCTTATTACAGTAACGAGGTCAAAGGTCAACTTTAAGTGCTAGTCGGGGGTCAAATATCAACATGGGTTAAAAGCTTTAACAATCTTCTCAAGTTCCATAAGGCCCAGGGTCATGGTATTTGGCCAGTAGATACCTAGGTTGGAGTGCTATGAAGTTTCATTATTAAAATGACCTTGACCTTCTTTCAAGGTCACAGGGGTCAAATATGTTAAAAAAAATCCAACGACGATATTCTTAGAAGCATTTGATCTAGAGTCATGATACTTCGGTATGTTATGTAGGCCAGCAGTGTGAATCGTTTTCTTAATTACAGTAATGAGGTCAAATGTCAACTTTAAGTGCTAGCCGGAGTCAAAGGTCAACGTGGAGTGAAAGCTTTAAAATTACGATTTCAAATTTCAAACAACAATTTCTTAAGAAGTGTTTAAAAGATGTTAAAATGTCTTGTACACGTTCTAGTTACCAAATTTGTCTGAAGTTACCTATATGTCAGTTTCATGTAACAAAAGTAACAAGTGAGCGATACAGGATTTCTGGACCTCTTGTTCCTATATACAGTAACCTCCCCCTTAATTTCCGTTTAGCCATAACTGTAGCACAGTTGGTCAAAGATTGGTTAGAGCAGAGATATAACAATCGAAAGTGCAGGGTAAGAATACCAGTCTGACCCCGTGGAATTTGTTTACACTCAGAACACTGTAATTGAATAAAAATAAATTATTTTACCTTCAATATTTCTTACAAAATTCCCACAAGGTATGAATTTTCTTTTCAGTAATGATTTTTCAGAGCTACTCGTGCCAGAAAAAACAGTTTCCAATACTTAGTCACACTTTATGGCAGTGGAACGGGGATCCTTAAAATGGTGTGGCAAAATTTGGGGGCTAGGACTTATTATTAAGTAGTATTGACATAAACTTAATCTATCCTACAACATTTTTGACACATAAATTACTTTTATTTATATTTTTTGTTGGCCTGGAAGGTAAGCGCATAGAGGGTCTAATTGTGGGAGGAAACTGGACCACCCGAGACCCACTTAGCTGTGCTGGTGACCCTGTTGAATATCTGTTCTATCCGAGTTGGGAATTGAACCCTGGCTGTCTTGGTGGAAATCAATTGCAAGTGCGCTATGTATTATGTCATTCGAACATCTGAAATACCTGGGCCCATATTCATAAAACCATTCTCATGCTCAAGTATGGTTTTGTGCTCAGGCCTAATTTCTTGTTCTTGTTATAACTTAATAACTAAATCTTATTTTGTCAATGATTTGGAAACATTTTGAAGAAACTTAAAGCCAAGTACTGTTTTCAATATTTACATTTGACTTTGTAATCGTTTGACATTATCTAAGCGAGTTGGAAAAAGTGGGTTTGAGCACAGAGTCCATGCTTGAGCATGAGTCCGGGTTTCATGAATACGGGCCCTGGTAAGGAATTTGTTTCCAAATGCGATTATTTGCTACCACAGTTCACATAAAAGAAAGACAAAAATATATAAGAATATAGTCTGGGAACATTAGAGTTATAATGGCAATTATGTAAGATTACTATCTGGCCAGTTATACCCCCTTCACACATGATGGGGAACTTTGGGCCTCCCTTGTGCGACCATGAGTACTAGCTATATTACTACCACTTGTATCATATAGAGAGTTAAGATGCTAGATAAAACAGAGATATAACACTTTCTTCTATAGTATTTTTTTTTCCATAAACCATATATATGCATCTTGTGATTAACAAATAATACCCCTCCCTTCTTGTGTACAGCTGGTGAGAGAACATTTAACATAATTAGTCACTTTATGTGGATTTTCTGGGAAGATCCCCTGTCATGGCTGACCGACCAAACCAGGAATTGTACCTGTATCCTTAAACACCTAAAGAACACAAATGTTACCGTATATGAACAGTGTTGTGTTAAGGTGGCTCCACACTTTCGCAATTAACCAGCAAAATTCGTTGAAACTTTCATATAATTGTTATGCAACTATGTCGAGTTGATTTTATGAAAATCTAAACATTCCGATAGTTTGGGGAATTTTTTGGAAAAAATACCAAAAAATTGAATTTTCGTCAATTCTAATATTTTCCGGGGTTTTTTGTGTGTGGCATTGTTCGGAACAATAACAACAATAATAAAATGAAAAGAAGCATTTCTAATTAACCCTACAAATATTTTATTTATCGCAAAATATGTAACACATGTTACACAAAGTGTTTTTTATTGAATTTGTACGGATAAAAGTGATTATCTACAAGCTAAAAGC
>NW_018408902.1:1821484-1823643 GCF_002113885.1 Mizuhopecten yessoensis | reverse complement strand
TCCGACCTTATTTAATAAACGAACAACAGTGGTCCGATCGGTTTGACCGTTTAAACGAAAACGGCCCAGCAGGTGTTACTATAATTTGCACTACGATATTGAATGCCCGATACGCAATACGGAAATGACGACACGGTGTACATGCACATTTCGATTAAGATAATTGAGTCCTAGCTGTACTTTTTCCGGAAGTATGTCACGAAAATGGACGCTGATGACGATGTGTCGAGCCACCTTAATTACACAGATAACAAGATACCATAGCTCCTGGGTCTGACTGATATGTGGATTGTGTCATTCCTTTGTTTTCATTGCTCTTTCTTACAGTTATTTCCATCACTATTAAATATTAATTAACTAATGTAGATATTATTTGTATTAGTAGTATATGGGTATTTTCACATGACAGTCAAACATCAAAACTCCTACATGGGTGAAAGTCCTTACAGGACAATCGAAGGAACAGTAAACTACCGAAATATTTTCACACACAGCACATTTCAGATATTGTGTCAGGGAGGTGGAAAAAACAAATACACCCGTCAACTGTATATACCCATTACATTTTGTAGTTGTAATTTGACTTTTCTACACATTTTTAACTTTAAAAAATATTTTCTGATGCCAGACAGAGTATAAATACAAAAGCATGAGGTTCCTATTCTGAAAATCCTTTAATCAAAATTATTACACACGAACAATGAGATTATATATATATTGTTTTGAGTTCAGAGTGTTAGTAAATTAGCCACTTGTATAATTTAATCATCCATTATGATGCTTGCTACATCATGAAAATTCAAGATCATGTATTCTTCAAATCGCCAAATTATAAATTTCAGGATTTTTTCCAATCAAATTGATGAAAGAAGTTAACCAACCAGCTGATTACGACGTTTGTTTAACTTATACATGCTACACTACATGGATTTTCTGAGAGTTGAAAAACAGGGGCAACTGTGAAACCCAAGTTTATGGCTATAGACAGTCTTCAACCTGTCCAGTGGTTTCACATTCCTCAGCTTGAGTTTAGAATGATTACCTTCCCTAAGTCTGATCCAATAATCACATACATGTACATATCAAAACAAAGCACCTTGTAATATGATTCTGTTTTTAAGAAATTTGAAATTTCTCCTCAAGGAAATTTTAAAAGTTCATTTTTTCATTGCAAAATCTCATTAATATTTTTTATGAATATATTTGCCATTTTCAAATATACTTGTCTCAGAAGTATGGCTGAACAGTTTTTCCAGGCCATGAAAGTTATAATTTAGATCCTACACCGATATATATATATATATAAGAAATTAATGAGAAACACAATGAAGGCTTGCCATAAAAGGCAACAAAGTTTTCAGAAATTTATTTCATACTGCCTGAGGGAAATAGAGTGAATATCTTTCCGCAGGTGCCTAAACCAGCGACTCCTGTCTCCACATGTGCAGTGATGCATGGACCGCACACATGAACGCCTGTTGCCACCATCATTGGTGGGAAAGACTCTTTGATGAAGTTAATGGTCCACTGTTTCCGCTAAAACTTCACCTAATCTGTCAAGAAATCTGTAAAAAAAAAATGCTGCTTATTATCTTCTTGTTTCATCAGACTATTAAACTGTTTTGCTGTGGCTTCGTGGCTGTCACTCGACAGACTCCAAAACCCTGTACGACCCTGACACTTTCACTGTCAGCATGTGTAAAGCTATTGTTGGGTTGTAAAATGTAAATGAGAATTTCCCTAAAATATCAATAAATGTATAACTTATCTAAGACCAGGAGTAACAGAATGAAATAAAGATAATTATTTCAAAAATAAAATAAAAAAATCTCGGGATTTGATTTAGATAATAGAACAATGGATTGAGATCAGGAAGCAGAACCTACGGACACCAATATACAACATTATTTTTACTCATTTTATAACTTATTGTCATTTTCCCCCATATTATCACAGGTACATAAACTTCCGTTGTTAATTTTTAGGTCACCTGAGACAAAGTCTCAAGTGACCTATTGCGATCGCCTTTTGTCCGTCGTCATCCGTCGTCCGTCGTGCGTCCGTAAACAATTTACATTTTCGACTTCTTCTCCAAAACCCCTGAACCAATTTCAATGAAATTTTGCAGGGACCTTCCATGGACAAAGGTCAACAAAAAT
>NW_018408902.1:1811823-1816836 GCF_002113885.1 Mizuhopecten yessoensis | reverse complement strand
GACGATGATAGGGTGGGACTATACAGTGTGACGATTACCAGACGGGACTGTACATTGTGACGATTACCAGACGGGACTGTACAGTGTGACGATTATAGGGCGGGACTGTGCAGTGTGACGATTATAGGGCAGGACTGTACATTGTGACGATTACAGGGCGGGACTGTACATTGTGACGATTATAGGGCGGGGCTGTACAGTGTGACGATTATAGGGCGGGACTGTGCAGTGTGACGATTATAGGGCAGGACTGTACATTGTGACGATTACAGGGCGGGACTGTACATTGTGACGATTACCAGGCGGGACTGTACATTGTGACGATTATAGGGCGGGGCTGTACAGTGTGACGATTATAGGGCGGGACTGTGCAGTGTGACGATTATAGGGTGGTACTGTACAGTATGACGATTATAGGGTGGGACTGTGCAGTGTGAAGATTTATAGGGCGGGACTGTAGGGTGGTACTGTACAGTATGACAATTATAGGGCGGGACTGTACATTGTGACGATTACAGGGCGGGACTGTACATTGGGACGATTACCAGACGGGACTGTACAGTGTGACGATTACAGGGCGGGACTGTACAGTGGGACGATGATAGGGGGGTACTGTACAGTGGGACGATGATAGGGTGGCACTATACAGTGTGACGATTACCAGACGGGACTGTACAGTGTGACGATTATAGGGCGGGACTGTACATTGTGCCGATTACCAGACGGGACTGTACATTGTGACGATTATAGGGTGGGACTGTACATTGTAACGATTACCAGACGGGACTGTACATTGTGACGATTATAGGGCGGTACTGTACAGTATGACAATTATAGGGCGGGACTGTACATTGTGACGATTACAGGGCGGGACTGTACATTGTGACGATTATAGGGCGGGACTGTACTATGTGATGATTATAGGGCCGGACTGTACAGTGTGACGATTACAGGGCGGGACTGTACAGTGTAATGATTACAGGGCGAGACTGTACAGTGGGACGATGATAGGGCGGGACTGTACAGTGGGACGATGATAGGGGGGTACTGTACAGTGGGACGATGATAGGGTGGGACTATACAGTGTGACGATTACCAGACGGGACTGTACAGTGTGACGATTACAGGGCGGGACTGTACATTGGGACGATTACCAGACGGGACTGTACAGTGTGACGATTACAGGGCGGGACTGTACAGTGTAATGATTACAGGGCGAGACTGTACAGTGGGACGATTATAGGGCGGTACTGTACAGTGGGACGATGATAGGGCGGGACTGTGCAGTGTGACGATTATAGGGTGGTACTGTACAGTATGACAATTATAGGGCGGGACTGTACATTGTGACGATTATAGGGTTGAACTGTCCAGTGTGACGATTATAGGGTTGAACTGTATAGTGTGACGATTACAGGGCGGGACTGTACAGTGTGATGATTACAGGGCGAGGCTGTACAGGGGGACGATGATAGGGCGGTACTGTACAGTGGGACGATGATAGGGTGGGGCTATACAGTGTGACGATTACCAGACGGGACTGTACAGTGTGACGATTACAGGGCGGGACTGTACATTGTGACGATTATAGGGCGTGACTGTACAGTGTGACGATTATAGGGCGGGACTGTGCAGTGTGACGATTATAGGGCAGGACTGTACATTGTGACGATTACAGGGCGGGACTGTACATTGGGACGATTACCAGACGGGACTGTACAGTGTGACGATTATAGGGCGGGACTGTACATTGTGCCGATTACCAGACGGGACTGTACATTGTGACGATTACAGGGCGGGACTGTACATTGTGACGATTACCAGGCGGGACTGTACATTGTGACGATTATAGGGCGTGACTGTACAGTGTGACGATTATAGGGTTGAACTTTATAGTGTGAGGATTACAGGGCGGGACTGTACAGTGTGATGATTACAGGGCGAGGCTGTACAGGGGGACGATGATAGGGCGGTACTGTACAGTGGGACGATGATAGGGTGGGGCTATACAGTGTGACGATTACCAGACGGGACTGTACATTGTGACGATTATAGGGCGGGACTGTACAGTGTGACGATTATAGGGTTGAACTTTATAGTGTGACGATTACAGGGCGGGACTGTACAGTGTGATGATTACAGGGCGAGACTGTACAGTGGGACGATGATAGGGCGGTACTGTACAGTGGGACGATGATAGGGCGGGACTGTGCAGTGTGACGATTATAGGGTGGTACTGTACAGTATGACGATTATAGGGTGGGACTGTGCAGTGTGACGATTTATAGGGCGGGACTGTATAGTGTGACGATTACAGGACGGGACTGTACAGTGGGATGATTACAGGGCGGGACTGTACAGTGGGACACTATAGGGCGGGACTGTGCAGTGGGACGATTATAGGGCGGGACTGTACAGTGTGACGATTATAGGGTTGAACTTTATAGTGTGACGATTACAGGGCGGGACTGTACAGTGTGATGATTACAGGGCGGGACTGTACAGTGGGACACTATAGGGCGGGACTGTGCAGTGGGACGATTATAGGGCGGGACTGTACAGTTTGGCGATTACAGGGCGGGACTGTACATTGTGACGATCACCGGACGGGACTGTACATAGCAACGATTACAGGACGGGACTGTACTGTGTGACTATTATATGGCGGGACTGTACTGTGTGACGATTATAGGACGTGGCTGTACATTGTGATAATTACAGGAAGGGGCTGTACAGCGTGACCATAACAGAACGGGTCTATACATATAACAGGACAGACGACTGTATGAATTATTTAGTTCTGACTTAAAAATAAATGCTTGAAAAATTGAAATTAGGACGCAACTCCTATACAGTTTCTTTTCATGCAAACCTTTCAAAGGGTTTCTGGCAAGCGTGGTACTGTCAGTTCCAACGAAAACGGAGACAATAGAAACACCCAGTAGGCGAATCTCACTTTCTGTTAATTTGTAGTAAATTTCAATATCTTAGAGTGCGGTTAAGGCTATTCAGTTTCATTATCACTTGTCAAAAATAGTAACCAGCTATGTATGTTAGGGAAATTTATCTTTGAAGCTATCAGAACCCCTATTTAATTATGTTGCAAATCATCTCTGTACATTTTCTTAACATCGTTTTTAGCTCACCTTGCCCGAAGGGCCAAGTGAGCTTACGGCATGGTCCGTCGTCCGTCCGTCGTCAACTTTTTACTTTAAATTTCTTTTGAATAACCAAAAGGCCCAGGCTGATGATATTTGGCCAGTAGCATGCTGGGATGAAGGGCTACAAAGTTTGTTCAAATGAATGACCTTAACCGACTTTCAAGGTCACAGGGGTCAAATGTCTTAAAATCTTCAATCAACTTTTTCTCAATTACCAAAAGGCACAGGGTAATGATATTGGGCCTGTAACATGCTGGGATGAAGGGCTACCGAGTTTGTTCGAATGAATGACCTTGACCAACTTTCAAGGTCACAAGGGTAAAATGTCTATAAATCTTCAAACATCTTCTTCTCAGTAACAAAAAGGCCTAGGGTACTGATATTAGGCCTGTAGCATGTTGGGATTAAGGGCTACTAAGTAAGTTCAAATGAATGACCTTGACTCACTTTCAAGGTCACAGGAGCAAAATGTCATAAAATCTTCAAACGACTTCTTGTCAATAACCAAAAGGCCCACGGTACTGATATTTGGGCTTGTAGCATGCTGGGATAAAGGGGTACCAAGTTTGTTCAAATAAATGACATTGACCCACTTTCTGGTTTCAAGGTCACAGGGTTGAAATATCGTAAAATCTTCAAACCATTTCTTCTCAATAACCAAAAGGCCCAGGGTACTGATATTGGGCCTGTAGCATGCTGGGATGATGGGCTACCAAGTTTGTTCAAATGAATGACATTGACCCACTTTCAAGCTAATATCCTTGTTCGACATTCAAGGCCACAGGCATCATATGTTTAAATCTTGTAATAGGTTCTTATGAATCAAACACTGATATTATGCCTGTAGCTGTATTTTAGTCGAATTTTAAGATTACAAGTGTGAGATTAATACCAGGTGAGCGATGCAAGCCCATTGGGCCTCTTATTTTGTGTACCATGTACTACATGTTTATAAATTAGGCTCGTAGCCCTACGTTTGAATAACTCTTGATATTTGTGATGTAATAAAAAACTGAAAATTATAATTAATTTTCCTATCTAGAGTGTATGTCTGCACAAAACTTGTTTAAATTGAGATTTTGTTCAAATTCAATGTTGCTGGTCCTAGCTCGAGTTGAATTCCTATTTCAATCTTAATGAAACTCGGTATGATTACTGCCATTGGCACCCCCTGTACGAGCAACATTTCGAAAATTGCGCACCAGCACGGTTTCCTGACCCCCTGGGACCCTATCCCTGAAAATTGTCTTAATTGAGATTTTGTTCAAATTCAATGTTCCAGGTCCTAGCTCGGGGTGAATTCCTATTTCAATCTTATTGAAACTCGATGCGAATAATGTCATTGGCACCCCCTGTACGTGTAATCTTTCAAAGGTTGTGCACCGTCACGGTTTCAAGACCCCTGGGACCCTTTACCCTAAAACTGTCTTAATCGAGCTTTTGTTCAAATTCAATGTTCCTGGTCCTAGCTCGGGGTGAATTCCTATTTCAATCTTAATAAATCTCGGTGTAAATGTGGTGTTTGGGTTCTTTTGCAATAGATGACGAATACCATATATCTTTGATTTAGTGGGTATTTATTTCCCTGTAACAATATTAAAACACACACGAGACAATATACAGAAACGAACTCGCCTAACAATACATTTACATATGGACAATTCACGTTGTAACGTACGATACTTTAAAAGACGTAAGGTTTATAAAACAATTATTTAAAGTAGCCTAGAAAACTATATATGAATATGGTTCACATAATACTTATAATACCAGTAGACTACACCGAAGTATAAAATCAGTGTTCAATAAGGAAAGTGTTCACTTAGTCAATAACCACACCCATAATTATATA
>NW_018408902.1:1769022-1805968 GCF_002113885.1 Mizuhopecten yessoensis | reverse complement strand
TGTGGTGTTTGGGTTCTTTTGCAATAGATGACGAATACCATATATCTTTGATTTAGTGGGTATTTATTTCCCTGTAACAATATTAAAACACACATGAGACAATATACAGAAACGAACTCGCCTAACAATACATTTACATATGGACAATTCACGTTGTAACGTACGATACTTTAAAAGACGTAAGGTTTATAAAACAATTATTTAAAGTAGCCTAGAAAACTATATATGAATATGGTTCACATAATACTTATAATACCAGTAAACTACACCGAAGTATAAAATCAGTGTTCAATAAGGAAAGTGTTCACTTAGTCAATAACCACACCCATAATTATATATGAGCAATTTACGGCACGTTATAGCATTCCCAATAAATATAAATTATGGAGCATTAATATTTATCAGCATAAATATTAAGTTTAGCAATAGCTTATATATTGTATTTGACCAATAGCTTACCCTGTATGTGGTACCGGGGATCCACTAGTATAATCTGCCAGGTATGTATATTTCGTAAGTATGTATATATGGCGATGTTGCCTCTACCAGGAGCAGATAGGAAGTGAATGGAAAAGAAAGGACAGAGAAGCAAAGAAAACATTGAAGCGGGAAATATCACGCAATGCGACAGGTGTCAGAGGTCAGTTTGTCACTGGTCAAACAGGTATACAACATTCACAATTACGTCACACTCTCATACATTCCATTCAAAACGAAAGTAACACACGAGACTAGGCGACAGCGATTGCGGATGCGGAGCGCGGATTACGGATTAAAATCAACGACACATTGTTAGACAAAGTAATCCTAATAAGACTCAATATATTTTAGTGAATCTTTAGGAATATAAGGAATTAAAATGAATTAACAAATCTAACCGGGTGCCACATAAATAATGTCATTGGCAGCCCCTGTACGTGTAACCTTTCAACAGTTGCGCACCGGCACGGTTTTTAGACCCCTTGGACCCTGTACTCGAAAATTGTCAAAATTGAGATTTTTTGATTATAAGCATTGGTTATTTATAAATCTACAACTGTTAGTGCTATGTCCAACGGCATTTCAAACCAAATTTATGAACCCGCATGACTCGTATACTCGGTTAACTCGAAGTTTTTCCACGACCCCATTGACTTCAAAATAACGAAGTTCGTTGTATGTTTAAAAACGAAATTTTGTTCGATTATCAAACTACTGTATAAGATGATTATAAAGCATTCACAGACAAAATGCTGTAATTAAAAGGCACATTTTTATCACTTTGAAAAGAAAAAATCATCACGGTCGTAGTTTACCCCGTCTTTATAAGAACGTGTCTGATTGGATAACAATGATCACATGATGGGTCAACAATCATATGTCACCCGAATGCGGTCGAGTTTCCCCAATCATATTCCCTTATTCGAAACCCCTCTCTAAAACAAGCCATTCAGATTGATATGTCTCGCCTGTGCCCCGCTTTGACCATCAATGCACCTATCAGAAAAACTAACTTATAGTTGATGGAGATGCTGACAAAGTAAATGGACCATAAAAGGTAGGCCCGTTCCAGTCTTTGATGCATGCAGATGTACCACCTAAGATACATCTATTGTCCAAGTTTGGTTGGTCTAGAACTTGTACTTTCAGTGAAACTAACTAAACGTCAAAAAATAATGTTGACGCCGCCGCCGTAGCCGGAAAAGCAAAACTTTAGTCTCGCCTCCGCTACGTCGTGGCGGCGAGACAAAAACAAAACAAAACAAAAAATCATTATATCAGCGAACTATATAAAATGTAATTATATGGATTTAAATGTGTCAAATATATCCATTTGTTGTTTTGGTGATATTATACATAATAGGTGGATAGTTTGAATAGCCGAACAGCTGAAAGTCCAATTTAAAAACTCTCTGTAAATTGACGATAGTCTGCCACCTTATATTACGGTATGTAATCGTCAGAGCTGTCAATCTCTGCTGCTGTCGTTGTTTTTTCGACAATGGATTAGACTGTATTACTTGTAAAATGGCAGAAGTTATAGCATGAGCTTCCTTCTCAATGAACAAAAATCGTGAAAATATCTCCCCTGGAAATTTTATAACAGAATTAACTAGTCCTTGAACTTGAAACGCTTTCCACATTTTTCTCATAAAAGACAATTGATTAGGACAATCTTGACGATGCTTGTTGTAATCAAATATGTGCGAGGAAATCAGAGATAGCATTGATGCGTATGGTGAAGTAGTATTGATGGACTGACGGATAGCATTCAGTCTGCTGCTGGTTACATTCTTAGTAAGTCTTAATACTTCGGATATACCTTCCGACAGGGACTCCTGTCGACAAATAAGGTCATATTTAATATTACAGACGTCACAGAGTTGAGATACGGGGGCCATATGTTCGTTTAACTCCTTCATATTTTGAGCTAGAAACACAACATAATCCAGAAATTCCTGGAACGTTATATCGTATCCACAATACTTGTTTCTGTCTTCTTTAAACCCTCGTTTGAGGTGAGTAGCTAATTCCCTGCCGAGCCGTCCTAGGAGGAAATATTTATCTACAAAAGTAGAAAACAGCCGCGAATATGGGTCACGTGTTGTCATCACTGTCAATGTCGACTGTTTGATTGGTTCAGCCGCCAGTATGTCCCATACTTCGTGCAAACCATTATGGATTTTGTTTCTTCCTAACAGAAACATGCCGGAGACGTTGTTATTACTGGGCTGATTGAGCGCCCTGATCAATGCACCCATGAACGTACTCCCTGTCTTAGGTGACTTACAGGCAAGTAGACCATTTGGTTTTGAGTAAAAGAAGACGGGAGTCCTTGCATGAACGTAGGAGGCTTTCCAGGTAATCTGTTTACACATTTTGTGGACATATTTAGCCCTCCACATCATTATGGATACTTCACTAGAGTTGCGTTCTTGACTACTTTCTTTTTCAAATTGTTTCCTTACTGAAATAAAAAAAGTAGCAAAATAAAAGTAGACGTCTATAAAGGTGTGAAGTAAAATGAAATGTTAGTTTTACTTAATGAGCTGATTTCCTTTATGTGTAACAGGATGAAAATATGTCCATTGATTGACATCCATGCTGAGTATGTAATCGGGTTTTACCCCATCATGTTTCCAATATTTGTCTTGTTAATAATATTTAACCTGAGTCTGCAGTGACGATTACTCCATGCCAACCTTGTTGTTCAAATGATTCCAGTTCTGAAATGAAAAATACCAAGGATGAATAAAATTTGAATAAAATTTCAGCTTAATGTAATTATCTAAAGTTATTTCTGTTGCAGCTCGACGGAAAACGTTCAAAGATAACATTTCCCTGCTTCATACACTCTATTAACCGTGATTCTATAGCATTATTTCAATTTCAATTAATGCATGCATAATATGATTTCCAATCCGATAAAAGAAGAACTCATTCAAAAGAAATGCCCATAGGCAAAAATTGTTAAAACATACAAGTTTACAATGTATTTCTGTAAACATGCATATATACATCATTTTTTTTAATCAACGCCCATAATATGTTTTTCAAAATGCTTGAAAGTTAAATTACATAGTTGAATGATCCCTTGCAAGATGTAATTTCTCGACTGAAACATTTTGAGATACATGCATGTATATTCATTTTTTTCGTCTTATTATAAAACTATTATTTATCGGGGTTTTATATAATTATATATTTAGTTGTTGTCAGCTCTAAAACAAGGTTTCTGACAAAGTTTTGATTTTAAAAATAACGAGCACGGATTTGCATAAATGACCAGCATGGATTTACGTGAATGGCCATCGTTTGTTCACAAAAACTAACCATTGTTGGAATAAGTTTGTTTCGATCACTTTTTTTTCCGGTCAAATTTTGGCGTTTCTTTGTTCAAATAATTGCTTATTTATTCGAATTGAGTTTTTGTTTTAAATTCCCCCTGTAAAATATCGTTTATCGGTTTTTTTTCAATAACTGTTTCTTTGAAAATAATATTCTTTAGCTTAGCTTTGCTATTTTTTGCAAAGCTATCATCAAGTGCAATTAATGTATATTACAGTGTTAAATAAACTTAAATGAAAACGCTCCAAGGAAACGTTTCCTTCATGACATTTATGACCAAAGACATTCCCTGTTACACTCATCATCCCCGAAGCAGTTTGATGGGTGAAATACTGAAATAGTGCTAATAATATCCCAAACAGTTTATGCAATTTTGCTCCTACTGTAATCTCTTCATGTAGTTGTACATATAGCAGTTAATTTCTGTTTTGACTAATCGCATGGGGCAGGGTTAATTAGCTTTCTGAAACGAGTGTCTCCCATTTTTAGTCAATAATCTTTCCCACATTTGAACCATTTAAACGTTTCTGAACCGCGTTACACTTTTGCATTACAATTTTATTGTTTGTTTCTGTCCCATTGTACACTATCAAACTGGCAATGCCAATTGACCTAACCAGCTTTTGGAATTACCAGCATTCAAAAGATTATCACAGTAGTCTATTAAAGCGACCGTTACGTTTTGGGAATGGTACGGTAAATGATTAATATAGTCGTTGTGTATGGTTATTTTATTATTATAAGCCAGCGCTTGACAATAGTACCAAATAGTAAAGTTTAAATTGACTTTGGGTAGTTTGTTTTTCCAAACAGTTGGGCCTAACCGGCTTACTCCTTGCCAAACTAAATGTATGGATAGCGCGGAGAAGATGTATTGATTGCGTAATATACAGCACAGTTATGGTATGACGTTCATTTTTCTGAACATTGTTTTTATTTGTCACAAATTTCAATAGCTCTCTCCTTTTTGTTTAACTTAAACATGGTTCCAAAGAGAGTGGAAAGAGGCGCGATAAGGTAATTAAAAAGCAAAACAACACAAGGACACGTACCGGTAAACGTAACAAAAAGGATGAAGCCTGTATGAGCCCTCAAAAAAGGGTTAAAACAGATTTCAACATTCCACAGCGTCAACCCATAATGTTTTAATCGGAAAATCAATAGCGCAGGGTCAGTTACGGTCATTTGCTATCAGTGGCGGCTGTCGGTCACACAATAGAGTGCCGTGGACCAGAAACGAAGTATAAATGTTTCGTTAACACAATAAACGGTTATTTTATGAGCATAGAATCTATAACAAGATATAATACAGAAGAAATAGCGAAGATAAACGTCGTTTTAGTCTCTATTAAAAAACCTATTAAGGCCCCAGCATATGCAGAAGTGTAGCAAACTCTGACTTTCCTTAAAAGTTATTAATGCACTCCGATTGCTGTTTCGACATTGTGACCTGGTATTTTATTACCGAGGGTCATTTCAGGTCACGCTATCTGACAACGGCATTCAAGAGCTTTCATATCTTTCTGTACCATCCTTTCTGTGCCATTTTTAAGAGTTTTCATATATTTGTGTACCATACTGCGGTACAGAATGAGGTAAAAGCGAAAAGGTTTCATATATTTGTGTTACTTTTCCACGGTAAAGAATGAAGTGAAAGCGACGAGTTGTCATTTCATTCTGCCGGCTGTTGTCAGCGCTGTGTGTTCAGATTCGTGTGAAAGTATATGAGATTTAAACAAATTCGTTTCAAATCTCTTTATGTACTACACATGATACACAACTAATTAATTTTTCATTTCCTTGGTGTACCGTGGTACACTTTTATGTGGCATACTAACAACGCAACGAAGGATCTTTTATGATGCAACCAAAACTAGAGATCATATGCTACAGTATACATGTACAAATCCCTTGCTATGGAAGTTACCAGATATTTACAGACAAATTAACAGCCAGAAGTCATCTCAAGCAAAGATATTTTCCAGACAAAATAATCTGTTCATCTAAGAATAAAATCTTATAACTTTTATATAACAAAAATATTTTAATAGTAATAAACTTTTATTGGATTATTATCAGTTGGTGTCATGCTGTACATTATGTTTATCATGGCCTTGTGTCTGGAACGAATCTGAGCTATACACATATTTCATAATACTTCATCATCACTAAGATGTTCACTGCTATAGCTTGGAGCTAATGATAATTGGTAGGTACCGCATGTTATAGTGTTTAAAAAAGACAGAAGTAAGAAAAGCAATTTAGCTGCATCAATCTTTACGAATTCACCCTCTTAGCCAAAACAGTTTGGTTTTGAAAGTCAAAATATCATTTGTTGTGCGAGTTCTCTGTCTTTTCTGTCAGTTTACGGTGATCTGTGATAAATTGGTCCCCGTATCCATTGAGACATGCAGTCACAATCTTTATCACTTCCTCAATTATATCAATGAAGCAATTTGATATTACTTGAGTTCTAAAAATGTCCAATGCTTACGACGGCCATGAAAAGACTATTTAATCCATCGGGATTTAGTAACTGTCCTGTCAATGTTAGCCTGTAGATCAGAGTGTTGGCTCTGGCCAGGCTTAAGACATAAGGACATGCTGCTATTAATACCAGATGCCTCTTACATTGGCAAGACATCTCTAAAACCAAGACCAACCATGTGAGCTTGTCTATGATGTTTTTAGTAATGCTTGCATCATTTTGGTTTCCAGCGAATGGTCCGACTGTGTCCAAAATGTAGCCATCAGGTAGAGCTATGAGATAATTATTAAGATAATTACGCTTCTTCCGGCCGCAATAAAACCTTCTCTGAAGCTTATAGTCAGCACGGTTCAATATAAATATATGTAAAATCTAGTATGGCAGTCAATCTGTCTTCAAAGAGTGTTACTGAGAATACGGTAGTGTGTGAAAGGAGCTGCCCCCTAATCAAATGGTCAGGACAAAGGGACACTGGAACTATAGTATATTCAATGTTTATACTACAGAATGAAAGGCTTTCGAAATACTAGACAGGGAAATGCGAAAAAAGAGCGGAAAACTGATTCCTAGAGATGTCAGTTCTCATTTTAATCCAAAACAGTAAAAGGCCATTTTGTGTAGTTTTGGTATACTGAAGAGGAAAGAAATGGGATCAAGTACGAAAGGATTTTGAGAAAATGTTCTTTGAAGCAATCTGTCCTTGCTTTGCAGCCATGGTGCATCCAGAGAGAAAAATTGAGAGTGAAGGCTGATTGATTCTTTGATAAGATGTACAACACTTCTAAAAGGTCATCCATTATTTCAGACGACCTACTTAATTATTGAGAATCCAAAACTTTCTATCTTACAGGACATCCTGTGTACATTGGTTCTGGTAAAAGTCAATTAGATGAAATGAGCGTACACGTAATGACGCAGAACACCATAATTTGTGTGTGAAAATCAACTGATGCCTGGCACGTTTTGGCAAGTGTGCAATTGTTCCCCCTCGAATTAAAATTGCTAAAACAAAGACAACATTTTTATGTGAACAGGTCATTTGATACAATGATACGTGTAGTGACCGATACCCCGTCTCTCTCGGTGCTAAGATGATAGACCGGCCAGGTGACGCCTCATCTATATCAGCCTAGTGAACATGAATATTTTGAATGTCACGTGATATGTGACGTCAGAGTGGCACGACTTAAACGATATCATGTTCATTACGTGTACCCATTCTAACCCCCCCCCCCCCTTTTTACATATTTATATATTATCTGCAAAACAGTTTAAAGATTGGGTAACAACTGAGGTGAGGTACATGTAATATAGGTCATAATGGATAGGTATGTTATGTATAAAGATTGGGTAACCACTGAGGTGAGATACATGTAATATAGGTCATACTGGACAGGTAGATTAGGTATAAATATTGGGTTACTACTGAGGTGAGGTACATGTAATAAAGGTTATAATGGACAGGTAGGTTAGGTATAAAGATTGGGTAACTACTGAGGTGAGGTACATGTCATATATGTCATAATGGACAGGTATGTTAGTTATAAATATTGGGTAACCACTGAGGTGAGATGCATGTCAGATAGGTCATACTAGACAGGTAGGATATGTTTAAAGATTGGGTAACTACTGAGATGAGGTACAGGTCATATATGTCATACAGGACTGGTAGGTTGGGTATAAAGATAACAAACAAAATTTAGAAGGTATATGCATTTACTTTCACCTAATGATTATACAGGAAATATTAACGATAAGACTATGAATTAAGTTGTGATATTACAATATTCGTGTCATATTGCTTTTCAAAATTTAGAAAAGTATTCAGTGATATGAAATAACAGTACATTTCTATGTAGAGTCAAGCCTACCTCCAATGATAGACTTACAGAGTGTCACAAATCACAGGTACAATATATAAATGAATACTCTTTCATCACCTCTCTCCAACATTATTTACAATTGAAATTATCTTATATTCACTTACATGCTGCTACAGTATGTACTACCAATAGCAGATCAGAAACATTCCATACATTAGACATTTAACACTACAGTTGATATCATTAACTTCTCTACTTTTCATCTTTAAATGAATGTATACTTCGTAATTCACTTCCACGCTTGATTCAATACACACTACTCTATAAATTAGCGGCATGAACAAAAACCTGGAACTTATTTTACAACATATGTGTATATTTATACACAACACAAAATTAAATATTACCACAATAATAGGTCAACTTTATTACTTCCAAACAATCGAAGATAAAAGTTCAATCTATTGAATAAAAATCCTGTTACATACATATTACTTCTTTATATTATTTTGGGTAACATGGACTGCTGCTTCATCAAGTAAACAAATAATCAACATACAGTCAAATCTCGTTCTATCACCACCCGTTAAACCTCCACCCTTGCCTACTGCCAACATTTTGAGAGGAACGGAATTCTTCCCTCTGAAATGTCCCTGTTAAACCGCCAAACTCGCATATCGCCATCTCATTTAACAACCAAAAGTGCTAAACATCTTGGGAACCCCTCGTTAACTATCGCCTCCGTCCAGGTAATTATTTGAAAGTGAGTTTAACTCGTGTTGTCACACGCGCATGGACATGTTACTATGGTGATTTGCGGTGATTCCCTTGCTATACCGCCATCCTCAATATATCGCCAAAATTGCACAGAACAGTAGGTGGCCGTTTAATGAGGTTTTACTGTACCCTGAGCTTTACACAAATGTTAAACCTATTTCATGTTTTACATTACCGTAACAAGGAACCCGGGAGCACAAGCCAACAGGTTCTGATTTAACAAGGGGTCATACGATATAAAGACACACAGGTATCGGAGGACATTCCAGTAGTACAGTTTACCAAGGGAGCACAAGGTAAACCACAAAAGAACAATAAAGTCACGAGAATTACTTTTTGAAACCTGATATGTGAATCAGAGGTAAAAACTCAACAATCTAAGTTCATCAGGGCCCGTATTCATGAAACCGTTCTCCTGCTCAAGCATGGATTCTGTGCTCAAACCTACTTTCTTGTAACTCGCTTAAATCTTGTCAAACGATCAAAAGGTCAAATGTAAACATTGAAAACAGTTTTCAGCTTTAAGTCTCTTCAATGATTCGGCCCAAATCATTGAAAAAAACTTTTTTTATGAATTTATAACGGGAACAAGAAATTCGGCTTGAGCACAAATTCCATACTTGAGCATGAGAACGGTTTTATGAATATGGGCCAAGGTCAGTAAAAGCAGCCTTTATCAGGCCTTATCAAACCTTTTTAAAAAGGTTTGTCAAGGAAGGAAGGGGTCTTATAATCATGAACATGATACATTACAGTAAATTGAAAAACTTATGATGCGCATGCACAAATTATTGTAAGCAAGATACCCAACGGTAACTCCCGTTATTTAAGGAATGGGGAGGTAGCCTGGTACAATTTCCAAGGCTCTGTACATTCTCAATTGTTGACTCACTCTAGACCATCTCAGCATTTTGATATGTATGTGCTTTACAATTTGTTAATATAAACGTTTACTACGAGTAACCTCTAAAGATGTAATAGTCCTAGCAATAACTAAAACATGTATATGGAGCTCAAGCTCATATCCATACAGTTAAAGCTTTACTGTTAGCGTGTTTATTTTCACGTACTCAAATTTTAGTATTTTAGTATAGTATCAAACTTTAATAAATTAGTGCATTGACACCACCAAAATTTGCAATAGAGACCAATATATAAGAATCCCAATTCACTCATTCTTAAATTGGTGCAATAAGTATAGTGCGAAATGTGCTAAAATAAACCTACCGCAACAATGTGACGATACCCAAACTGAAACACTTTTTTAAGATAATATATAAATGTTTCCTATTTAGCTTTTGGAGCACTATGACAGTTAGTCCGAATTATTCTGACGTTTTATCGACTTTTTTAATATCGGTCTGGCGTCGATTAACGTCAGAACTCCGGCCCTCGGGAAATCAGCGACCCGCGCCAGGGTCGCTCTTCAAACTGATATTTTAGAAACAAATCGTCACCTTCACACGCATGTAAGTGACAGCAACCAATTAAGACAGTTGAGAGTGGAACAAGTGACAGTCAAAGCAGTTTTAGAGTATTCACCTACTTATAATTACCAGTAGTACCTTATTAAATAGCAGATGTCAATTGATGATCTCGGCTTTATAAAATGTCTAAAATGTTCAATATTATGAGTCATGTTTCTATAAGTATATATGTGCTAGTAAAATTGTGTCACATATCAAATAATGTGAATATTAAATTAGATACAATAGATAGAAAGGGTTGTATATACATATATTAATCAAATAATGGGTATATTAAGTACAGCATACTGAGGAAGAGGTACACAGTCCAGTTCAGTTCACGTTTATTTCAAAATACAAAGTAGCATATATAAGATACATACAATACAAATCATTGATGCATCAATACACGATTTCGGAGAGCAATTAATTGGAGTTTGGAAGAAGCATAAGTAGATTAATAGAAATTATATACACTTATACACTCGGGTACACCAAAAATGCATACAAAATATGACAAACTTACTTGTCCAGTATGACCTATATTACATGTATCTCACCTCGCTAGTTACCCAATATGTATACCTAACCTACCTGTCCAGTATGACCTATATTATATGTATTTCACCTCGCTAGTTACCCAATCTGTATACCTAATGTACCTGTCCAGTATGACCTATATCAGATGTACCTCACCTCTATCGTTACCCAATCTTTATAACCTACCTGTCCAGTATGACCTATTTTATATGTATCTCACCTCGCTAGTTACCCAATCTGTATACCTAACCTACCTGTGCAGTATGACCTATATTACATGTACCTCACTTCAGTGGTTACCCAATCTTTATTCCTAAACTACCTGTCAAGTATGACCTACATTACATGTACCTGACCTCGGTGGTTACCCAATCTTTATACCTAACCTACCTGTTCAGTATGACCTATATCAGATGCACCTCACCTCTATGGTTACCCAATCTTTATACCTAACCTACCTGTCCAGTATAAACTATATTACATGTACCTGACCTCGGTAGTTACTCAATCGTTATACCTAACCTACCTGTCCTGTATGCCCTGTATTATATGTACCGCACCTCAGTGATTATCTAATCTTTATACCTGACCTACCTGTCCAGTATGACCTATATCACATATACCTCACCTCAATGATTACCAATCTTCATAACCTACCTGTACATTATGACTTATATTACATGTACATCACAGCAGGTGTTACCCAATCTTTATCCCTAACCTACCTGTTCAGTATGACCTATAGCAGATGCACCTCTCCTCTATGGTTTCCCAATCTTTATTCCTAACCTACCTGTTAAGTATGACCTATATTAAATGTACCTGACCTCGGTAGTTACTCAATCTTTATACCTAACTTAGGTTCAAGTATGACCTATATTACATGTACCTCACCTCAGTGGTTACCCAATCTTTATACCTAACCTACCTGTCCTGTATGACCTGTATTATATGTACCTCACCTCAGTGATTATCCAATCTTTATACCTGACCTACCTGTCCAGTATAAACTATATTACATGTACCTCACCTCGGTGGTTACCCAATTGTATACCCAACATATAGAACACATATGATTGTTCTATGCAATTAACAAGGGTTCCTGTCCTACGCAAATAACCTGATTTCTTTTGGAAAATTTCATTAGGAAAAAATGTAACTTAAAGTCCTATATGTAATTTTTCAGAGATATGCAGTTATCAAGTATACAATAAAGTGGGATTGATCGTTTTTATATATGCTTGTAATTAATACGTATTTTACATGTTAAGGTAGTTTAATATATACCAGCTGACAATATCCCAATCAGAACCCAAACACTGGGAATTTTTCTCTCTGTTCATCTACCAGATTTATAACATATTAAAACTTACATTATTCATATAGGTTACAAAATAGTTCTTCTGTTTTTTTGATACATTTGATACCCAAAATGTTATACATCAAAATATACACAACTGGTGAAAGTTTACTTTAATAAAATATAAGATGTACCTGTAACAAAACATGTACAAAAAGGGTATACTTTTGTACACTTTTATACACAACCTGTGAGACCAATAAATACCTCTGCTCACCTCATTGGTTACCATATTTCAATCACATCTACATACTTAGATTAAAAAGCGTAGCTCTCGGGCGACAAAGGCGCCCGAGCGAAGCTCTTTAATGGTAACACATGCGTGCGTAAACCGAGTTGCTTCAGAAGTAGTGTCATTATTGCTTTTAATATCGTATCGTTGATGGCCTAGTGTACCCGCCGTGACGCTTGACGGGATGGATATCTACCGACCGTAAATGTAGATTCACCAGAGTGACCTATTCCACCTGATGACGGGATGGATTTCGACTGTATGTTAAATTATACCGGAGAGGCACGCACGTACGCTCGAACGACCTTCGGACGACCTTGAGCAACGAGTGGTGTGTGTACCACGCGACTGCAATGTGCGCAGTTGATTCTATACGTAATTGAATTGTACCCGGAGAAGAACTGGACCTTTGCTGACCATACACGGTAAATGACATTTGTGTACCATTGACTTTCCACCCATTTTGCTATATATCTTGTATTTTCTTTCGTGAAACATGAACTCTTTATAGTGAACTTGATTGAACTTTTTCATTTCATAATTATTTCCGATTTTTTTTGTATATTTGTGTAATAACTTCGTTTGGTAATGTTGTATTATGCACTTCCGGTATATTTTGTATTTCCGGTATTTTTTGCATTTCCGGTAAATATTGTGAACTTCCGGTATTATTTTGTGGTACTTCCGGTATAACTTTAACTTCCGGTCGAATTTAACTTCCTGTATTTTCGTACCTCCGGTACGCTGTTAACTTCCGGTGACTATTTGGACGGGAAAATCCAGTATAATTCGATCTGTTATCGGCAAACATTTTTATTTGTATTGAATTATTGTAGTAGAAAGTAATTGAATTATTTTTATGTTTTTCATTTTTAGCTCATCTGGCCCGAACGGCCAATTGATCTTATGTCATGGTGCGGCGTCCGGCGTCCGTCCGGCGTCAAATTTTTACTTTAAACAACTTTTTCTGAATAACCAATTTTCATTAGGAAAAAATGTAACTTAAAGTCCTATATGTAATTTTTTTAGAGATATGCAGTTATCAAGTATGCAATAAAGTGGGATTCATCGTATTTATATATGCTTATAATTAATACGTTTTTTACATGTTAAGGTAGTTTAATATATACCAGCTGACAATATCCCAATCAGAACCCAAACACTGGGAATTTTTCTCTCTGTTCATCTACCAGATTTATACCATATTAAAACCTACATTATTCATATAGGTTACAAAATAGTTCTTCTGGTTTTTTGATACATTTGATACCTAAAATGTTATACATCAAAATAAACACAACTGGTGAAAGTTTACTTTAATAAAATATAAGATGTACCTGTAACAAAACATGTACAAAAAGGGTATACTTTTGTACACTTTTATACACAACCTGTGAGACCAATAAATACCTCTGCTCACCTCAGTGGTTACCATATTTCAATCACATCTACATACTTAAAATTTTAAAGTGTAGCTCTCGGGCGACAAAGGCGCCCGAGCGAAGCTCTTTAATGGTAACACATGCGTGCGTAAACCGAGTTGCTTCAGAAGTAGTGTCATTATTGCTTTTAATATCGTATCGTTGATGGCCTAGTGTACCCGCCGTGACGCTTGACGGGATGGATATCTATCGACCGTAAATGTAGACCTGCCAGGTAAATTCACCTGAGTGACCTTTTCCACCTGATGACGGGAGGGATTTCGACTGGAAGGTAAATTATACCGGAGAGGCACGCACGTACGCTCGAACGACCTTCGGACGACCTTGAGCAACGAGTGTTGTGTGTACCACGCGACTGCAAAGTGCGCAGTTGATTCTATACGTTATTGGACCCGGAGAAGAACTGGACCTTTGCTGACCATACACGGTAAATGACATTTGTGTACCATTGACTTTCCACCCATTTTGCTATATATCTTGTATTTTCTTTCGTGAAACATGAAACTCTTTATAGTGAACTTGATTGAACTTATTCATTTCATAATTATTTCCGATAGTTTTATTTGTATATTTGTGTTATAACTTCGTTTGGTAATGTTGTATTTTGCACTTCCGGTATATTTTGTATTTCCGGTATATTTTGCATTTCCGGTAAATATTGTGAACTTCCGGTATTAAGGAAGTATGGGGGGGGGGGGGGGGGGGAGAATCCAGTATAATATGATATCTGTTATCGGCAAACATTTTTATTTGTAGTAGAATTATTGTAGAAGAAAGTAATTGAATTATTTTTCAGTTTATCATTTTTAGCTCATCTGGCCCGAACGGCCAATTGATCTTATGGCATGGTACGGCGTCCGTCGTCCGTCCGGCGTCAATTTTTTACTTCAAACAACTTCTACTCAATAACCGAAAGGCCCAGGGTACTGATATTGGGCCTGTAGTATGCTGGGATAAAGGGCTACCAAGTTTGTTCAAATGAATGAACTTGACCCACTTTCAAGGTCACAGGGTTCAAATGTCCTAAAATCTTCGAACGACTTCTTCTTAATAACCAAAAGGCCCAGGGTACTGATATTGGGCCTGTAGCATGCTAGGATGAAGGGCTACCACGTTTTTTCAAATGAATGACCTTGAACCACTTTCAAGGTCACAGGGGTCAAACGTCGTAAAATCTTTAAACCACTTCTCAATAACCAAAAGGCCCAGGGTACTGATATTGGGCCTGGATGAAGTGCTACCAATTTTGTTCAAATGAATGACCTTGACTCACTTTCAAGGTCACAGGGGTCAAACGTCGTAAAATCTTTAAACCACTTCTCAATAACCAAAAGGCCCGGGGGTACTAATATTGGGCCTGCAGCATGCTTGGATGAAGGGCTATCAATTTTGTTCAAATGAATGACCTTGACCCACTTTCAGCCTAATGTCCTTGTTCGACATTCAAGGTCACAGGCGTCATATGTTAAAATCTTTTAATAGGTTCTTATGAATCAAACACTGATATTCTGCCTGTAGCTGTATTTTAGTGCACTTTTTTGGTCTGGTCTGAGGCAAGACTTAAGAGATGTTACTGGCCACAAGCATGATTCCATTGCTGAATATGAAGAATTAATATGCATAGCAGTAAGATCTATAGATAGAACAAGAGACAACGAGAAACCATCGAAGGCGACTGTTACTGTCAAATCAGCTGTTGAGGGGGAGGAGAAGGAGGACTTAAGGTATATGGTCAACCAAATGTCTGCTGCTTTTCATAAGGTTAGAGAAGCAGATATCCGATGGTGGGACAACCTCGTGGAAGAACAACAGTGATCACCGGAACATGAATAGAGGGAACTCTAACAACTACGGAGGGGGTCTATCTACCACTCAAAGCTGTCGCAAGAGAAAACTGACCAGGATGACGCGAATGCAAAAGGATTTTGATATAAGACGACTTCACACGTTAGGATTTACATTGTGATTTTGCTGAAATTATCATAAAATAGTTACAACTAGAAGCATTAATTTAAGATTTTAAGTAGAATAAAATGTGCTTAGAGATATAAAAGAAATTAAAAAATATGAAAATTTAAATAGATACAGTGTAATGTTTGATTTGTTCTTTTGAAATTCGGAAGGAATACTTAACTCATTCAACCTCTTGACACACGAATCAGTTGCTCATCGTATATTTGAAAGAAGTTACATATAGGCACCATACAAAAGGACGGTGTAATATACTGGACATGTTTGTGGCAATTGTAAGATATAAATGATATATTTTATTTCCTATCAAAATACCTCTTTGTTGCAGATTTAAGAAAGGAAATTCTGAAAAATAAAACTATTATGTATGGTAGAAAAATGTTTTAAAAGAAATTGTTGCCGTCATTCGTCAGATACTGACCGACCAACCCCTCCCCCACACGCTTTTTTTTAATTTTTACAGTATCAGTGATCTAAATTTCATTTGAATTAAATTGATATAAAATACATAAAGCACATTCAGATATAATTATAGCGTAACTTCAAATTAGTAAATACTAATCTAACCCCCTAATCCCTTGAAGTCGTCTGTTATCTATGTCTCTCCGACGAATGAAAAGGGCATTAAGTGTTACTCATCTTCATTCTTCATTATTATATACCCGAAGTTACACACCCCGTGCACGGTGGTCGTCTTTATACTTTCCCTGTTCAATATTTCAATCAAATTAAAACGATACGTATAATTCAATCAGAGACGTATACAAAGTAGTATAAGCTGTTTAATTAGTTACAAAAATGTTTGTTTGGATCTATCCTGATATCTCGGAGTAATCATTCTCCCCAAGTGTTGGTTGAGATACATCTAATTTATACTTCCTAAATTCTCAGATTTCGTTGTAGAAATTTAATCTAGATACGTCGACAAAGGATGTATCGGCGTCCACAGGGACCCGAGAGTCTAAATCATTTCGTGGTTGCGGTTGGAAGGAGGGGCGGTACTTATTTCGAGCAATAGTGTTAACCACTAAAACATCTAATTTATACTTCCTAAATTCTCAGATTAAGTTAATCTACATGACGCCTTATCACATCAACAACAACAAGAACAACCAATATTACTACACAGCAGGATAGGTCCAAACAAACCAACTGTAGCAAATTCCCGGGTCCCTGTGCCTGAAACCACAGGTTTCTTGTGGTCTTTACCTTCGAAATAACAATAGCTGCAGGTAACAGGGGTGACCACACGTTGAAACAATAATAAAGGTAAGGCCAGGTAAAAGCAAAGACCAGATGATAGTTGGGATTAATTTACTATTGTTAAGGATTGTGAAATCAGTACTGTTTGTGCAATATACTTTTCAAATGACGGTCAAGAGATTTCAAGCAATAAAAAAACTTTGGTTCAAGGCTGTTATAAGGAGGGAATTACATAAGTAATCCAGATTTCAGATTATGCTTTCGTCACTCAGACAAATGACAATGTGTACCTTGAGGTACAGCACGGAATAAGATTAAGTCCGTGGGTACAGCAATGAATATGATTAAGCGTAACAAGGTGCATCGAATGTATACATGTATGTTGTGTTGTAAGATGTATAGATAAGATACATATAACTAACGCTCCGGCTTCAATATCATTCATATAAATACTGATTATTATTATCAAATAATACCACTAATGAGAATATCGTAAGAATTAAACCTGTTTGAGATATAAGTAGAGAAGGACGATTTAAAGAAAAAAACAATAATTACATGGAATTCGCTTGCAGCATTTCAGTTGGATTTGTAAGATCATACAGGAATACATACTCTATGCAAACACATCACATTCACTTGTTTTATAAACATGATTATATTCATATCCAATATTTTCCAAACACATGTTTAATATTTCATCTCCGTTTAGAAATTTGCTATCGCCTAGTTTAAATAAAAACAAACAACTACACGTATACGTTTTTAGTTTGGGTTGTTAATTATTTTTCGACAAATTGATAAAATAATTTTTTAGCAACAAATTCAGAATTTGAGACTAAAAAAATAATCTTCCCAATAGACGTATCCATATGTATTTTTGATGTCGAAGAACCATTGTTCAAGACTATTCCCGTAACTTAATATAAAATAATATCTGGGGAAAATATAGAAATTAAAAAAAAAAGATAGTGAGAAACCACCAACATCAAGTATACTTTTAATCTTATGAATTCATATAAAGGAATGTGTTTCGGCGTCGTGTAGATTAACTGATTAGATTTTAAATGTAATGTACTGTTGGGTTCCAAACGGATGCCATTAGAAGTTTGATTCCATTTCAAAACGAATTGTCAATATTCACAAAAATCGGCGGACAAATCATCATTCCAAATTTTTTGTTTGTGCTGACAGGGAAAATGTTACCTATAAGTACATCAGCATCTCCTTCTGTGCAAACAACACGCGAGTGCTGTATAGGTAAATACAGGTCAGAGACCGACACGCTTCCGCGAGGAAGTACATCTAAATCTAAGTCTGTTATTGGTATACTATGAACGGCGTTTTAGGAGCGTGTTTAATGAAACGGTTTGTGTGTGCTTGTGTTGCGTTTCCGTTGCGTTTTCGTTGCGTTTCCGTTCCGTTTGCGTTGAGTTTCCGTTGCGTTTCCGTTGCGTTTGCGTTGCGTTTGCGTTTAAACGGTCAAGAAAAACGGTCCAAGGTATGTACGACAACAGGGACCTGATAATGTGTTACAGCTACATTTGGACCTAAATTAAGGTGATCAGAGTAATTTTAAATATTTTAGGGACAGCTGTATTTGGACATAAACTAAGTTGTTTAGAGTAATGTTACACGAATTAGGGGTTTATTTACCTAAAACATGTAAAAAATACTCTGAACACCTTAGTTTCGGTCCAAATATACATGTAGCTGCAACACATTCGCATGTCCCTGTTGTCGTACCTATGACATGGGTAATCCAGGTTACTAATCCTACTCCTACCACCTGCAGGGGTGAGAAATCGTGTCGGGTGAGCAATTCAGCCGTTGCAGAGACTTTTCTCTATCATGAACTTGAAATTGAGGAGGACATTGAATTTGGAAACGTCCACAGATTCGGTAAGAGGAAAAAAGGAAGGCCGGTCCAATTGTAGCGCGGTTTATATATCAACTTCAGCACCGACTGGTATTATCATTGACCCACATGTTACAGGGAACTCGTTACAGCATAAATGAACAGTTTCCTGTGGCGGTTAAAGAGATCAGGAAAAAGCTGTATCCAGTAGCGAAACGTCTGAGGAGAGAGTGGCAAAGAGTAAAATGTGTGAGGGATAGAATGTATGTAGATGGCGTTCTCTATACTGGACCTGAGGGCGACACATCGGTTAAAAAAGGTGGTTGGAAGATGAAGCTGACCTCACTGTGAATGGTTTCGAATATTGTCCATCAGTTATTAGATCCAAGTGTACGGGTGGGGGTCTTGTATGCTTATTTAAAACCTGGCTACGTCAGTTTATATCTATGGAAACTGTGTAATTGGATAGTATTATGTGGATCAGAATTGACGGTAAACTTTTTCAAGATAATAGAAATGTGTATATGGCTTAAACATATATACCCCCTGAGAGAACAGTGTTTTACAGTGCTTACGATGAGGACATATTTCAGGTGTTGGAGAACGGTATATGTCATTATAGTAGTAAAGGTCATGTATTTGTAATTGGTGATCTGAATAGTCGGACAGGGGTGGAACCAGATTTTATAACTTTTGATGCTTTACATGATCGCTTACATCGTCAAATTGGCGGTTTTATTTCTTATCATGAGGCACTGCCTATTTCCTATTTTGACAATAAAATTTTGATTGAGAGCTCTGTCGATCAGCTAATTAACACAAAAGAAAGTATTGATGAGTGTTTGGACAATTTTGTAAAATGTACACGTACTTTGACATGTTTTGCTGACGTAAGCGAAAAATAGTTAATTGTTCATGTACCTGTCATTATGTAAATGGCACTAAGAAAGACCCAGATAAACCATGGTTCGATATTAACTGTAACAGATTATATAACAATTATAATATTGCTTTATCCATTTTTAATAGGAGACCGATCATTGGTTAACAGGGCAAGTCTCTCTGAGGCTAAAAAACGCTATACAAAATTAAAGCGCGCCTATTTACGAACGGAGGGAAACAATTATGATGGACGTGTTAAAACGTAATAACCCCCAAAAAATAATAGATTTTTTTCTGAACGGAAGGTATGTGGCACTGGTGATTTATCATTAAATGATTTTTTTCAATATTTTAAAGATCTCGTTGGGGGACCATACTCTTCGGATCATGATAATAGCTTGAATGGTAAAAATACCGATTGTGTTAACTGAACTAGATCTGAATTTTAGGCTTGATGAAATACTTGTTGTAATTAAGAGTCTGTCTCAAGATAAATCAGCAGGTATATATATGATACTTAATGAATATTTGAATGAATATAAAGATATTTTTGCACCGGTTCTGCTCAAGTTGTTTAATAATATGTTGAAAGTAGGATATTTCCCTCAAGCTTGGGCACGGGGTGTAATTGTTCCTTTATATAAAAAGGGAGATAAGAACAATGTTAATAATTATAGGGGAATTACCCTTATTAGTCATGTAGCTAAATTATTTACTAGTCTATTACATAAAAGATTGCTAAAAGGGAGCGATTCGGAGAGTGTGGCTACAGATGCCCAATTTGGGTGTAAGCCTGGTCTTGGTACACGTGATGCAATATTTGCATTACATAGTTTAATTACAAATATTTTACAACAAAATAAAAGGCTTTATTGCGTATTTGTTGAGTATAGTGAAGCGTTTGATTTTGTTACTCATGACAAACTTTGGCTTAAAATATGGAGAAGTGGTGTTAGGGGTAGTTTGCTGAATGTAATTTAGTCAATTTATTAAAATGTAAAATGTAAAATCTTGTACAAAATTAAGCGGGAAATTCTCTGCTATGTAGGACTTTTACAAGGGGAGGTGTTATCGCCCATGCTGTTTTCTTTATTTGTTAATGATATAGAAAGCGCACTTATTTATTCTAATTGCCAGAGTTATCACAACTATTAAATCTATTTCTTATAATATATGCTGATGACACAGTTTCATTTTCAGAAAATATTAACTATCTTCAAAATATGTTAGATTGTTTGCAAGATTATACTGAAAAATGGAGCTTAATAGTTAACTGTGAAAAAAACAAAATAGTTATTTTTAGAAAAAGCAAACGGATATTACCTAATGAAAGTTGGAAATTTAATGAAAGGACCATAGAGTTCGTTGATCTGTTTTGTTATTTAGGATTAGTCTTTAATTATAACGGAAGGTTTACAGTGGCTCAGAATACTTTAGCATCTCAAGGAAGGAAAGCTTATTATCTTTTGAAGAATAGTATAAAGGAGTATATGCTAAATACTGAAACTAAGATACTTATGTAACATGTATACTTAATTATGGTTGTGAGGTGTGGGGTCATTATCTAGCACCAAAAATTGAAAATGTTCACCTTTTTTTTCAGAAAGAAGTTTTGATGTAAAGAAAACCGGGAATAGTTCTATGGTGTATTTTGAAACGGGCAGATATTCATTACATGTACAGCGTAAAATGACAATTTTAAAATATTGGTTAAAATTGATAAAAAACTAACAATTGTGTTTTAAAATCATGTTATGATGCTTTATTTGAGTTACATATCAGAAAGCCAAATTGTAAATTAAACTGGATTTATCAAGTTAAAAATGATTTATGTAGAATTGGTTTTAACCATATTTGGATTGCTCAAAATGTACACAATGAAAGGCAGTTTTTGGAATTGTATTCTCAACGCTTGCATGATATGTTTTTTTCAAGAATTACGTAGTGCATTTGATAAATCTTCAAAATGTGACTTATATAAAAATCTTGTTAATAATTTACAAATTCAATTTTACTTAACAAAGCCCTTAACTTCTAGTATCAAACAATCATTGAGTAAATATCGCATGCAAGCACACTGTCTTAATATTGAGTCAGGACGTTACAATGCCGTCCCAACAGGCCAAAGAATATGTACTGTCTGTAACAAAAATGATGTAGAAGATGAGTTGCATTTTATACTACTTTGTCCAGCTTTTTCTGAGTTAAGAAATTAATATTTAAAACAATATTATTATCGACATCATAGTGTTTATAAAATGATTGAATTATTTTCAAGTAAAAATGTCAAAACTTTCAATAAACTTGGTAAATATTTATTGCATGCAACTGCCAAAAGAAAAGCCCTTGTGGGACAATAAAAAATTATATGTTAAATGTGAACCATGAATTATCCTCTGCCATCTTGTATATTTTTCTTTATTATGAACCATGTGTGATGTAACTGTATAACCTATATGCTGTATTGCATTTGGTAAATAAAAAACTTGAACTTGAACAGACATTGATATACTGCCCTCATTGAAACACTCAGGATCTGTGTTTTCTCTCTTTTCACTACTCTTTCCTTTTGGAGATCTCTTCCTAGTCATTTGTCTTTACAAGTTTTCACAAGTTAATTGCTTTCCTCAGATACATAACAATGTACAACATGATGTATGCATCTTGATTTTAGGGATTTTTTTCTATATTATAAAGAAATGTATTTTTCTCTAAGCTAAACAGTTATTGCATTTGTACATTTGAATAAATAATGAAAATCGTTGCCTAGATCATTTTTACATAGAGTACATTTTCGGTTTTATTTTTTAATGTTGTGCTTCCTACCCGTTTAAATGGGAAATTTCATATCAGAGCATCTAAATTTGCATAATATTAACCTGCTCTGTTCGAGGAACCACAAAAACAATCCACAAACCGGAATAAACCAGAATGCAGGAGTGGCGGGTACCAGATCACGTCGCTCTGGCCGTGTAGACCTGCGGAACGCACTTCTAAACCTGCCCTGTAATAATGTTATAAAATAACAAGTGAAAGTACTTACCTGGACAAGGACAATTCATGTAGTCGACGTTCCGATGAATATACATCCAAGATACTATCACCAATGACAATACAAACATAGCACATAATTTCATGTGTCTATTCTTAAGTGTCCTCATCTTCACAAATCCCTTTATCGTAAACTATGAAAGTCGTCAAACGGTCACGTGTACACCAAAACCCACTATAATAGGTACCCGTGTTACAGCGTCCCTGACTGTGGTTAATACAAATATCACCGTTAACAATTAAACGTGTATCAACGTAACCACATGACCTCGATATGCGTCACACATGAGTGGCACACCATGGAGCTATGTACGGAGGCCGATAGGTGCAACCTAACCGTTTTAAGCCTGAGAATGGCAGATGCATACCAGTGTTGCCAGACTTGGGGTGCAGCTATGCTTTCTGAAAGATTGATACAAATTGATCGTGGCTACTGAGATATCGGCGACGATATGCTACCACGTACATACTTCGATATTACAAGGTTCAAATAGAAGTCCTTTGATTTACTGATAGGGCTTTACGTCCTAAATCTAGGTTTAACCAAGCATAGCTTAACAAATACATGTCCTCTTGAATACAAGTGAAACCGAGGGGTATTCGGGGTTGAATAAACAACCCAAGCTCGACGTTTTTATACCGAACCAGTGATTTATTGTAGGTAAATATAACAGAATTACAAATACCTTGGTTTATGGTTTTATGAACACTTAAATTTGAGGTATGGCGGGTAGCTATGCCTATTTCCCCAAAGTTATGTTACGCTAGTGCGCGCATCAAAGCGTGCACTGTTATGACGCGTCCTCAGGTATTTTTTTATACAGGTAGCTATATCGGAATCCTGTGTCTAAGAATAGATGATTGTAAACAGACGAATTTAAGGCCATGGCTATTAATACATGCGTTTAACGATAAAGGCTCAACACAATGCTTATTTCATGTTATTTATATTGATTTATAACAAAGTAAACGCTTATATGTAATACAAGATCGTGCAATCTATACGAAACAGTTTTGAACGGATTTAATTTTCATCACTACTACCTGTGTTCGGTAAATCGGTAGCATTCAGAATGAGTTCTGAGAAAGTATCCGGTCTCGGGCGATAATCCGCATGTCGAGCAAAACATAAATACCACAATACCATGGCTACGTGTGAACAAGGTCGGGTGCCTCACGATTGACATAGATGTCTAACGAGTTGTTCACCATATGCTCGTCTGTATAATGTCGGGCCTGTGACACCTGGTAGACACCAAATGTTCGTCCTCGGAGAGCACAGGGAAATCAGTGACGGCTTCTAGCGAATCCATGGGTACTCCTTTCCATATCTTTGAGCGACGCTTTACGTTACTCTCATTCATAACACGGTGTTGAACAGTGTTGTCTGCTGCAGCACATTTAACCATTTGGCGAGCGACGTCGCAGTCTGACGGTAGAGATTTTTTTTTTTTATTTGTTTATTTTCAAAGTGTTTTTCACATTACAGTAACATATACATTTCATTATACATAATGAATTTCACTTTCACACATACTTTCATACTAATTAATATTGCTCTTTTTGTAAGTGGTATTTTATTTTATTGTAATGTTATATTAGAAAAGAAGGAAAATCAGAAAAGAGAAACAAGAAAACAAAGAAATAGAGGAAATAAAGATAGGTAAATGGACAGAAAGAAAGACAGACAGACAGACAGACAGACGGAAAGATAGACAGACAAGAAGAGAAGTACCAGTATTAAACAGACCAATTAAAAGGATAGAAGTCTGGTAATATATAGGTGTCAGTAGCTAAGTAATTAAGATAATACATTGAATGTTTAAATTTTGTCTCTTTTTTTTCAAATAAATTAAAATTAGATCAAACATATAAACAATCGGCAAAAAGTAGGTCTAGGAAATATCAATAAGCCTTTTCCATTTTTTCCACTCATTCTGGAAGTTAATGAGATATATTTCGTCTTTACTATTTGCAATATATTTTTGAATACTGTAATGTTCTTTAATTGAACTTTTAATTCCTTGTATAGATAAAGGCACTTTAAGACATCTTGCCTTGTATATATACTGTTTTATTATTAAAATAATACTATTGTCACTTTTATTAAGTCCGTTATAGTTATAAAAACCAAAAAGAAATGTTTGTTTATTATAATCAAATGGAATAATCAATGCATCTAATAAGAACTCAAAATTTTGTAAAAGATTTTGTACTTTGTCACATTCCCATAATACATGCTCTATTGTCTCTATTTCTAGTTTACACAGTTCACAGTAAGGGCTATCTACTATTCCTGCCTTAAACAAATATGCATTAGTTGTCAAAATGTGCTGATTAATTCTGTACTGAAACCACTGTAATTTGGTATTTTTCGTAATTCTAAATGGCATAATATATATTTTTTTCCAAACTTCATCATCAAATTGAAATATATCATCCCATTTTTTTTTACCTGTTGAAATAGTATCATTTTTACAAAATAAGCTATAAAAATCTCTTATCCCCTTTTTGTTTTTCAAAAACATTTCTATATTAATTGGTAAAAATGGATAGTTAACCTCTACATTTGACATATCTTGTTGTATAATATACTCTCTAATGGCAGTAATTAGACCCTGGTATCGCAAAAAGTTTGTATTAATATCATAAATCTGTTTGAATTCTTGAAATGTGTAAAAAGCATTGGTATTTCTGTCTCTGATTAGATCATCAATTACAATTATTCCTTTATTGTACCATTCCCTGTAAAATATACTTCTATTTTCTATTGAAATATTTTTATTATACCAGATGGGCATTTTGAAATTACTGCTAGGGGACTTATATTTTTCAATAATTTTTCTCCATGCCCTAAATACATCAATCCAAAATAGATTTTTAGTTTTATTTTGACATTTTGAAATATAATCAGTTCCACAATTTGCCAGAATGTTTTTATCACAATATAATTTTAAGATCACTTGCCATTTACCAGAATTCATATATAACCTCCTAACCCACGTTAATTTTAACGAGTCAATAAACGACTGTACATGTAACATTTTAAGACCCCCTTTTACATAATCTTTAACAATGACATCTCTCTTAGCTTTATCTATTTTACTATTCCACAGAAAATTAAAAAGCTCTATATTTAATTTTTTAAGAAAACAATCATCTGGATTTGGTAAAGAGATAAAAAGGTGGTTGAATTGTGAAATTAATAATGATTTTATGATATGTATCCTACCAATAGGAGTCAACAATCTTCTTTTCCAGGTTTTAATCAAAGTTTTGAGTTTTACAAATTTCTTATCGTAATTCAATTTTGTTATCCTATGTAAATCTACATCAAACTCAATACCTAAAAGTGTAAATTTCCTATCCCCCCACTGCAAATTCAATTCAGGATAAAGAATTTCATCACTGTATTTTTTACTACCTATCCAAATAACATGTGTCTTTTCTATGTTTATTTTGAGTCCAGAAATATTTGCAAAACTTTTCAATTCTTTAATTGCCTCTTTTAATGAAATTTGTGTGCCATCTAAAATCAATGTAGTGTCATCAGCATACTGGGAAAGTAAAAGCGGGCAATTGTCAATATTAATACCATTTATATGTTTATTATTTCTCAGTCTTACAGCTAAAATTTCAGCGCATAATATGAATATATATGGAGCTATTGGATCCCCTTGCCTGCAACCTCTTTTAATATCGAAAAAAGATGATAAATTTCCCCCTTGATTTATTGCAGACTTTGCGTTTGTATGAAAGACTTTTACCCATTTTTTTATGCCATTGCCAAATTTAAAATAATCAAGAACTTTTTCAATAAATTTCCAGGACACTGAGTCGAAAGCCTTTTCAAAATCTATAATTAACAACATTCCTGGTATATTATTTTCATCTGTATATTGCATGACATCATAAATTAACCTAGTATTCTCCCCAACATAACGACCCGAAATAAAACCTGTTTGATCTGTGTTTATTATACTATTTAAGACTGTTTTTATTCTCCCTGCTATTGACCCCGATGCAATTTTATATATAATATTCAGAAGAGAAATTGGTCGCCAATTTTTTAGAAACTGTCTTGGTTTATCCCCTTTAGGTATACATGTTATTATTCCCTGTCTTTGTGTAACTGACAATTGTCCATTAGCGTAACCAAAATTGATTGATCTCACTATAAAGTTATTCAGCTGTTTCCAGAAACATTTTAAAAATTCAACCGTAAAACCATCAGAACCAGGGCTTTTCCCATTTTTCATATTATTTAATGTATGTGATGCTTCTTTAAGAGTTATAATGCCCTCTAAACTATCAGATTCTATATTATTCAGTTTAGGAACATGAAAGTCATGTAAAAAGTTGTCTAAATTAACATCATCTATATTATCATCATTGGTATATAAAGACTCATAAAATAATTTAACTTCTTTAAGTATCTCATTTTGATTAGTTATTATATCCCCATTTTCTTTTTCTATTTTTGGAATTATTTTTGAGGTATAATTTCTGTTTTCGAGATTAAAAAAGTAGTTAGTTGGCTTTTCTCCCTCTTCAACCCATTTAGCTTTAGATCTAATAATGCTACCTCTTAGTTTATGTAATCTTATATTTTCTAATTCTTGTTTTTTCTCCTTTAATTTATCAAAATCAATATTTTCAACCGATTCTAAATGTTTTATAATATCTTTTAAATTGTTTTCTAAATGGTTCTGTTGTTTTTTCTTATGTGAAGCATATGAAATAGTTTTCCCTCTAATTTCTATTAATAACGTTTCAAAAAACAGCTGATCATCTATAACGAATTGGATCTCAGAGTCCAGAATATTGGATATATTGTGTGGATTATACACTGGAAGAGCATATTGGGTTTTAACGTCTAAAATAATTTTGTTTACAATTTCAAGATAGTCTAAATCATGCAATAAAGAATTGTTAAACTTCCATAGTCCTTTCCCCTTCTTAAATTCATTAAATTTTAATATAATAAATGGTATAGAATGGTCAGATCTGTATCCTGGCTCAATATCAGTTTTATTTACACTAGGTAGTAAGTTTTCAGAAATGAGAAAAAAATCTAGGCGGGCTTGTTTAATTGGATTACTTCTTCTCCATGTATATCTTTTATTATCAGGATTCTGTTCCCTATAAACATCAACCATTCCTAACTCTTCAATTATTTGTAAGATATTTTCTCTAGCTTTTGGGTTATTGATATTTTTATAGCTTTTATCATAATCAATTTCAGGGTTTAATACTAAGTTAAAATCTCCACATATTATAAAACATTCATTTTTAAAAGTATCTATTGATTCTACTATGTTGTCATAAAAAGATGGAGTATCTGAATTTGGCCCATAGATATTTATAAGTGTAATTTGTTTCCCTTCTATTTCTAAATCTAATGCTATGAAATTCCCAGTCAAATCCTTTTTAACCTTTAAAACCTTCACCTCAAAATTATTATTAAATAATATTGCAACCCCCCTAGAATTTGACCTCAGAGAGTTAAAGTAACACTCATATCCCCACTCTGTCCTAATTATTCCTTCAATTTCTTCAGTAAAATGAGTATCTTGTATACAATAGATATTAAAATCTTTAGACCTTAAATATGAAAAAACATCCTTTCTCTTGGTTTTATCACCCAATCCCTGACAATTTGCCGATAATATTTTAATACCTTCCATTAACCTGGACATGTGCAAGGCCTACTGACTGGAACAACTAGTCTGGCAGCGGAGATAGAAAATAGAAGAAGGGTAAGACATAAAAAGAGAAAAAAGAAAGGCAAATAGAATAAGTAAATAGTCATACTAAAATTGGGATTTGAATACAACCTAATTACACAAGAAAAAGACTAGTTTGGCCATCTCCATAACCACAAGTGCATGTACTTCCATATAGCGTTCACTTCATATCACAGATTAATTAATCTCAATTAAGGTATATGGTCAATATAATACAATATTATTAATATTATTATCACAAGTCTAAGACTTACAACGACTGGAAGAACAGTGCGAATAGCGTTTGTGCGAAGTCTGTTCACCATCGTGACTCTAACCGGAAATCAGACACTACATTATAACACAATAATAATTAGAATAGAGTACGGACAAGAATATCCGGAAGTTTATTTTTATATCAAAAATGTGAATTTTTACTTATTTGTTAATTAATATATATGTATGACGAATACTGATACTTGATAGAATATTTTGAACAGTATGTACATTATTTAAAGGCGATTCTAGATGGTCATGCACATTGTATGTATATTTATATATATGTCTAGGTCATAACATTTTGAAAATATAATCAAAAATAATAAAAATTAAAAATAAATCTCAATTATGTCACCCACTGATCGTAGAGATCTTAATACTGATGCTAATGAAAGTGCCATTGTATTTTTTACCACACTCAAATTTGAAAATTTTAACTCACACATATTATTCTGTACACATTAGCACTACTCTCCTCAAACAGTGTGTGGAGATACTTAGTATATTACAGTAGATTATAAATTAAAAATTTCAAGACAATAATTATCTGAAACATGTTCCAGCTCTGCACAGGTAATGAACTATATATTTATAAACACGAGTATATGTACAATTTTATGCTATATTGTTTACAAAAATACACACTTCACTAATATCAAGTTTCAGAGTGTTTGAAATGTTCAACTCAAACATATTATTCTGTTCACATTAGTAAAAGCAAAGGTAAGTTTTGTTAATCTCCTCTGCTCAAACAGTGTGTGGAGATACTTATTATATTACAGTAGCTATAGATTATAAATAAAATTACAAGACAATAATATCTGAAACATGTTCCAGCTCTGCACCGGTAATGAACAATGTTTATAAACACGAGTATATGTACAATTTTGTGCTATATTGTTTACAAAAATAATTGTGGAAACCTTTTTGTAAAAATACATAGTGTTTGAAAATTTTGAACTTGCACACATATTATTCCGTTCATATTAGCAAAAGCAAAGGTATGTTTTGTTGATCTACTCTCCTCAAACAGTGTGTGGAGATACTTATTATATTACAGTAGCTAGATTATAAATAAAATTACAAGACAATAATATCTGAAACATATTCCAGCTCTTCACAGGTAATGAACAATGTTTATAAACACAAGTATATGTACAATGGATGAGCTATAAGTAAGACAGTTCAAGGGTCAGACCCATCCACTGACAACACAGATGTATCAACACTGCTCACCTGCTTCTGATGCTGCCTCTGTTTATGTCCAATCATATTTTTCCTTTGATTCAGAAAGTTTTTGGAGTCCTGGATGTGTTCGCTTAACACAGAGTCAATATTGTCAAATAGGTTGAAACGCACCCTCCTTTTTGTTTCACTGCACAGTCCGTACACTTGACAGTTATAGTACCAGCCGTATTCTACTTTATCATTGGATCCCACTTTGTCTATCAGTTGTATGTTTCCTTTGGTAATGTCTTCTGACACATAAATTCCTGCCTTTCGCAGTGTCTGTTTATTTTTCATAACCAAGTATTTGATGTCACTGTTGAAGAATTTCACTATCACTTGGCGTGGGGTTGTCCTGCTAGGAATACGGTGTATAGCTACAATATCATAATATCCATCAATATGGACTCCGGTGATCTGTTGTAAATTTTTTGTAAAGTCCTCCCTAAGGTTTTCATTTTGGGTTTCCCGCAGGCCGCGGATTCTGATGTTGTTTTTGCGGGAGTACTGCTCGTTCCTATTACTTGCCAATATTCCCTCGTTAATCCTTCTCTGTTGGACCAAAAGTATGTCCTGAATCTCCTCAATCTTTTTGTCTCTCTTTCCTATCTCATCCTGTAAGTTAGCCACATCTAGTTCTATACAGTTCAGATGTTGTTGTAGCTGATCTGTCTGTTCATTCACATACCCTTTCACTTCAGTCACAACCTCTTTCCTGATGTTCTCAGAGACTGATTTCAGTGCTGTTGACAAAGCTTTATTAACCACATCTTGTATGTTGGCCTGTTTCCAGCTACTTTTTAACTCCAAAATTTCTGTTTTAAGTTCACCAATTTCCTTCATTATCATGTCTGAACTTGGATCCATGGAAAGTCTCATTTGCTGTTTCTCTTTGTTCTGTTTACCAGATCTAGTTGATAGTGTTGTACTCATGCTGTACAGGTAGGTGTTAATACAAAGGAAAGTCACATTCCAGGTATAGCCCACTACAGGTAAATCCCTGACCAGTGATGAGCTCTACTCACTAGTAGATGATATGGTCCTTTGAAAATGTTTATCTTCCAAAACACCTACTAGCAATTTTTTTTTACAAAAAGGTTTCCACAATTATCTTCCTCATTGTATTCTCCACACTATGATATCATTTTTGTCAGAGTCCTGATCTTCTAACCCTTTGGAGATGGCCAAATACCAGGAGCAAAATCACCTGTGTCTACTGTGTTCAGCTACCATAGCTCAACAGCTGACGGTAGAGATATCCGCAACGGTGGCCTGTATTTGTTGCACAATGCAGCGATGATACAGATGAAGTCCCCTATATTGGACAGATCCTTGTTGGGTACAACATTGGACAGATATCTGAATCTGAGATGTAGTTGGAAAATAATTGAACGGCTAAATCGGTGGTATGGTTTTCAAGGATGTCTGATCTAGCGATATGTTGAAATTCTAGGTGCGATGGTACGAAGTCCTTTTTCAAAGCCTTCTTTGCTGCTGCGATGTAATTAGCGACCTTCCGCCTGCTGCTGATTCCACATAATGTTGCAATTACCCTAAAGTTAAAGAAACGTGTCAACATCAGGATGGTTTAACCCAGATTGATACATAAACATATGGTTAAAATAGGAAGTGTACAGTATGATTGGGTGTAGTACATGTACACGTATATAAAGTATATACTAGCGAATAAACCGATATTTTTTGCATTTCTTCAGGTTGGTAAGTATGGATTAGCGTATGCACACAAAGGTGTAAAATGTGTATGAGTTTTCCTCACAATCGATGTCGATTCGGCTACGTTGTAAGCGTATGTACAATATTTGTTATGTATGTACCATAAAGACTCCATTCAACTACGCTTTGTTTAATACTTGGTCATAGATATGCGAGAGTCTATGAGCCCCCTCATCTCGATTTAGAACTGGGGCACTGCGGCGTTTCCAGATAGCTACCTTTATTTGCCGCTTGAACAGATTGCTGTCTCTATGACCAAGTATTTACCAGTGCGTAGCTGAATCGAGTCATTTCGGTAAATATTTAATAATTATTGTACATACGCTTACAGCGTACGTAGCAGAAAGGACATTACATACCGTACTAGTCATCGAAACGTCGCATAGAAACACTTATTGGTTGTGTAACAAGAACTTTTCATAATGAAGAAACCATCGCTTGTGAAAGATTGATTTCCTTCAATCGTGAGAGTCCGGAGCAATTCTTTACAAGACTGAGATATAAGGAATGTCTTATAAGTGATGGTGTTATTTAAGTTATATTCAATCGAGTTAATCTATTCTTAAATACAAGTTATAACACCAACAGCTTTGGATACTGATTTGTTTGATAATTATCAAAGAGATTGAATATAAATGAAATGCTATTGAACATACATTTATCTGGAAAATCTTTATTAAAACAGTTTGCCGTTGTGTGTCGACGTGTTGTTGAAATATTAACAGTTTGGTATAAACTGTAGTATAGGCGCCATCTATTATGTGACGTTCCAATTTAAAGGTGTGATTTGTATGAAGTATGCACATATATTACATATAATATTAATAATAACTTTACCTATCGGACACTCCTATACGCAACTTCATCAGGAGCGTTCCAACTGCCTGTCGTGGTGTGCGCGATTTGGATTTCTTCATTGACTTCACTAAGGAACATATGTCATCAAACTGCTCTCTATTCAACCCTGTTGTATTGTGTAATTGATCGTCTGTCATATTCATGTTGTCAAAATCAATTTTGTTGGTGTTTACGCAACATTACGGAGTCCCGTAAGAAGAACGGTTAATTCATCTGTGGTCACCTTTGAATTAGATTTCAATGCCGTCATATCTACTGTTACCCCCTGTTTCAGTTTTTGGCAATGAAGGTGTGACTTGCAGCATCGTGTTTCCTGGGTAATCAAAACACCATGACTGACAAATATCTGCAAACTTGCCTCTGACGAAACATTTCTCATGCCATTACCCGTTTTCTTGCAAAACGCACATCTTGATTTGGTTCTTCCAGCACCTTGGAATGGCAAAATTACATATGATTTTGGAACTGGATGACTTGCATGTGTATTGCACTCCTTATTTTGTGTTGCAGTCTTCCTACATTTCAAGCAAATGCGGCTGTCCACGCTGATAAGTTTTCCCGCATTTTGTGTAAAATATTTACCGATAACAACAGTTCATTTTTCTTGCTTGGCCTTTTTTTTATTCTGACGCAACAAATCCCACATATTTGGTATTTCGGCATCATTTGTTGGTCTTTGAGCACTAGATATAATTAGTTTGCCAGTTGGAGGGTCAAACAGTTCATAAATTTCATCAAAAATAGTGTCTTACCTACAAAGCGTAGCTGTACTGTGCACGTGTACAGGGATTTGTTGACATGCTTCGATAGAAGTATGTCGCACTAAATAGTAACGAAATTATTACTAACAAAACTGATAAATCAATAGGTATGTTATTAAAATGAAAACAATATTTTCCATCGATTTGAAAAACAAAATATTGCTTTATAAAGGAAAATGATCACATGCCTAAATATTTAAAAAAAATAAAAATAAAATAAAAATAACAGAAAGAGGATTCGAACCTGCACCGTTTATTTTGTAGTCTCAAGTAAACTGCGTTACACATTCGGCTACATAGAACATATAGAAGTTGGCAATTACAAACTGATTTAACCCGAGAAACACCTGTCGCAGTTTAGAGAAACTTGATAAACCCTGTTTTTCATTATTTGAGCACTTTTCCAAAGGAGAACCACTTTTCCGTAATACGATTTATTTTTGCATATTAAATCACGGTCACAAAAAGTTTATCCAAAAGTTGGTCCTCGGATGGGAAAGTGTTGAAAGTATTTTTTTAAGTCCGAGAAACCCCATCACTTTCATAGATATAGTGTATATGGTTATATTTGCAGTATCATATTAGCAATACCTAATTTATTAGCAGTTTAAAAATTCATATTCAATTGGTTTCAATTTTCATAATTGCCGACTTAAGGAAATACGGACAGTTTTCCGCCATACCTCTTTACATTTTACTGTACAAGAATTGTGTAAATCTGCAAGTAGAGTATTGTAGAGTATTGTATGATCTTTATTCCAAGTATGTACATGGACAAGAAATGTGTTATGAAGTTTATTGTAAGCTGTATGTATCCCTAGTGGAACCAGTGCTGTTTTATGGTACTGGAATCTGGTGTCTGAATAAATATAGAGAAGTTGCTATGGTTCAAAATAAAGCATGCATGTATTTTCTGGGTGCTGCTAGAAATGCAAGTAATGTAGCCCTTCGAGGAGATATGGGTTGGAATTCATGTGAGGTTAACCAATTAACTGAAGGTTTTAGATTATATTTACGTATAAAAAGTTGCGATGATAGCAGACTACTGCAGACAATTCATAAACGGTCATGTTCTATTAGAAAATCATGGGACTCTCGGGTTGTTAGTCTGATAGCGGAGAAAAATTTAAATGAAGTTTTAACCGCAGATACATCACCGTACAAATGTATGAAGGATATTTAGAATGTCCTGAGTTTTGAAGATGATGATAAATGGCAGTTGTCTTTGTGGGTTGACACAAACAATGTAAATGGTAATAAACTGCGTACATATAGAACTTTCAAGTATGAGCCTGTCACTAGCGATTATATAAAATCTGTTCATCTCAAATTTAAAAGTAAAATTGATTATATGAATCTTTCAATGATATGAACATTTGAACAGTTCAGATATGTGATGTAACTAATATCCTTTTGCATTACCACCATGACTTTTGGAGGTTAGGTAATATTTCAAGTGTTGTACTCTCATCTTTTTTCCTAGTATCTGGTATTCTCTTATCACCATTTTATGGTACCTTGGTAAACCACGTACCATCGTTACTCACATTTTTTTTTATATTTTCAATGTTGGGGTTTTGTGTCCATATACATGTAGTCTATTATTCTATATACATGCATGTCTTGCCTAAGTATTTATCCATCAGTTTTATTGTCCTAGCACTGTCTTATTCATCTTATTGCTACAAAAAAAAAAGTTCAATAGATATACTCTCGTTCATATTGACAAAGTCTATCATACGGGCATAACTTAGATGCCATTAAACACCATTGTGCTAGGAAAGAGAGTAGGTATATTCTATAGTAAAGCAATTAGACTTAGTATTAAGTACCTGGTTTCCAGCTACAACGAGGGTTTGGCATCCTTACTGTATGTAATGCATGGTGTCAAGGTACTGCCCATTCTTACGTACCAGTTGTTTATAGCTAACACTATCAAAACGTAAACGTGTTAAGTGACCTCGATCACGAAAACTTGGAAATAAGTAGCGTCCTTATTTGTATCTTATATATTGTTTTGTGCTTTACAGCCATGTTTTTATGTGGAGATGTCGAAACTAACGCTGGCCCATTATCTGATACCGTCTCGACTTCGTCGTCAGACCTATCTGAAGGTTTTTCAAACCTTGGGAAGTTATCGTTTGTCCACCTAAATGTTCAAAGCCTGAAACACAAACTGGATATATTACGTACAGAGTTACGAGAATGTAGCATCCTGTCCTTTACTGAGACGTGGCTTCACAAATCAGATAATGATATCTATTTAAAAATTCATTGTTATCACAGCCCTATATGTTTTTATCGAAATGATAAAGTAGGGGGAGGGATTTCAGTGTACGTATCCAATGAATTAATTACTAAAACTCGAAATGATCTTAACGTGGATGGTGTTGAAAGTGTTTGGATTGAAATTTCTTTTAAAAGGTCCATTATTTTGTTTGGAATATTTTACAGACCTCCAAATTAAAAAATCCAACTCTGGAATAAAATTGAGCAATCAATTGATCGAGCTTTTAACACAGCAGTTTCCGATATCACAGGAGATTTTAACGTAAACCTTCTTCAAAATCATTCTCACAAGGATCACTTATGTAACATAATTGACACATACAACCTAACACAATTAGTGGACGAATGTACCCATTTTTCTGAAAATACTTCCTCACTGCTAGATCTCATTCTTGTCAGCAACCCTTCAATGTTAAATCAAACATGTGTTGGTGAATCGTACCTAGACCAACCATAACGATATCTCTGTCTTGTATTTGGAATGTTTAGCTCACCTGGCCCAAAGGGCCAAGTGAGCTTATCCCATGCCGCGGGGTCCATCGTCCGTCGTCCGGTGTCCGTCGTCCGTCGTCCGTCAACTTTTTCCTTTAAAACGCTACTTGTCCTGAACGGCTCGGAGGGTTTTGACCAAATTTGGTCTGGAGCATCATTGGCCAAAGGGTTCTCAGTTTTGTATAAACGGAGGGTATGGTCCCCGTGGGGGCAGAGGGGCGGGGCCAAATAGGGGGAAAATTGGTAAATCTTTAAAAATCTTCTTCTCAACCATTAGAAGGATTATGACCCAATTTGTCCTAGAGCATCTTTGGACGAAGGAAACTCAGGTTTGTATAAACGGAGGGTGTGGCCCCTCTGGGGGCGGAGGGGCGGGGCCCAATATGGGAAATAGATGATTTTTTTTCTCCTACTATACAAGTGAAGGGATTTAAACCAAATGCAGTCTGAAGCATAGTAAGGGACAAAAGAATCAATTTCGTTTAAACTGAGGTGTGTGGACCTCCTTCTTTGGGGCAGATGATTGGGGCCCATAAGGGGAAATAGGGGAAAACATTAAAGATCCTTCTCCTTCTGTACTGTTGAAGGGATTTTAAACTTGTTGTAGAGAATCTTTGAGCAAAGGGAATTGAATAGTTATAAATGGAAGATGTGCCCCC
>NW_018408902.1:1734957-1768977 GCF_002113885.1 Mizuhopecten yessoensis | reverse complement strand
AGGAGCAGGGCCCAATAGGGGAAATAGAGAAAAATATTTTCCCTTCTGTACGAATGAAGGGAGTTAAACCAAATGTGGTCTGAAGCATGCTTAGGGGAAAACAACTCAATTTGTTTAATTTGTATAAAAAGGTGCATGTGAGGCACAATAGGGGAAATAGAGGAAAATTGGGACATAACATGGAAACTCATTTTCTTGTTGTCTTTCCCACCAAAACAGATTTATATGTAGTTCTTCTTGCAACTTTGTTTCTTGTACTCCTTTTATAAACCTGAATGGTACTCAGCAGGTTTTAAATTGAATAATAAAATACCAGGTGAGCTATTAAGGCCCCTGGGCCTCTTGTTAATTTTATCAAAACTACAGCTAAATCCTTCAGTCGTAAGGTATGTCTTTACAAGCACTCTGATTTTGAAAAGTATAAAACGATGGTAATGAATTCGGACTCAAATGACATAGATGAATCATGTAAATATCTGACAGACACATTAGAGAGAATTTCCCATGTCTGTATTCCAAATAAAACTGTTGTGGTTAAAAGTAGAGATCTACCTTGGATGTGTCACGGCATTAAAGAGTTGATTTCAAAACGTAAAAAAATACATAAAAGGGCAAAACAGACTAATAGAGATTGTGACAGGTTAGAGTTTAGACATATACGCTATAAGTGTGTCAACCTAATTAAGCAGTCCAAAGACAAGTATTTCAACAAACTGTCGTTAAAACTATCTATCCTTAATCGTTCCAAGTCATGGTGGAAAGTTCTTAACAAATTCATGAAAACAGACAAACAAAGCCCACGTCCATGTCATTATTAGCGATTTAAATGATTACGATGACGATGCTGACAAGGTTAATATTTTCAATTCTTATTTTTCTAGCCAAGCTAGAGTTGATGATTCCGCTAACGTACTTCCGGACGATAACTGGTGTATCTCTCCCAACAAACTTTATAATAACAAGCGATGACGTCAAAGATATACTGGTTAATCTGGATCCGTCCAAAGCAGTTGGATCCGACTTAGTCAGCCCAAAAGTCTTAAAAGAGACAGCCAATGTTCTTTGTAATACTCTTGCCTTCTTTTTTAATAAATGTCTTGCCATGTCTAAATTTCCGTCGTCATGGAAAAGAGCTAACGTCATACCTGTTCATAGAAAAGGAAAACGATATGACGTCAATAATTATCATCCCAAACATAAATGTGCTAAGTTTGAATGCTTAGTGTTCTGTGGTTAAATCTGGATTCTTCTCGAGTGGGTGATATGTGAACGGTAGAGGCCGTTAGAGACTTTTTGTCTGAAACTCGATGGGATGAAAGATTTACACATAAAACACTGGCAATACATCTTACACATATACTACATTATCAAAATCTTCTAGCTGAATTGCCTCATTTTATTTTTTTCATATTTTGATGTTGTTGTATCCCTTACTTTTTATCACTCCTACCAATGATATATATATTGATACTAAATGGTTCTATACTTCTAACTACTTCATGCAACAGCAGCAGGGTATGAACAGGGGGCACTAATGACTTGCAAAACAAAAAACAAAAAAACAATTGTAGCAATTTCTCTGTTTAATATATCATTAGGGCATTGCTTTCCTATTACTAATTAATTATGACTGACTTTTTAATATGAGCATTGTATAGCTAAAAATATCAATTAAATATTTATATGTAATTGAAACATACATGGAATTATCTCCCCTATACCATCTGCTATATATATATATATGTCTATGCTACCTATTATATATGATTTGCATCAATATTTTCTTACAAACCATTTCATTCATCTTTGTCTTTGTCATGTCAACCTAAGGAGAGAACTTTTATAGGCCTAGCCTGCTGTTCAATCCTATTGTTTACTCAATAAAATATGATGAAATTATCATCCCATATCTCTAATAAGTGTCTTATAGGAACAGTATTTCAACGCTGCATATTTCAATCAGGCTTCACACCCGGCGACTCTACTATAAACCAATTACTTAGTATATCTAATGACTTTGGTAAATCTCTAGACTCAGGCAAAGAAATTCGAGCAGTATTCTGTTATATCAGCAAGGCTTTCGACCGTGTCTGGCATCGAGGCATTCTTTTCAAACTTCAAAACCTTGGCATATGTTGAAATTTATTAACCTGGTTTGAAGATTATCTTCTTGACAGAAAACAAAGAGGTAATTCAAATAATTGCAGTTCTAATTGGGCATCTATTACTGCCGTGGTACCCCAAGGCTCTATCCTTGGACCTCTGCTCTTCTTGGTGTACATTAATGATATTGTGTATGGTATAAAGTTCATAATAAAACTGTTTGCCGACGATACGTCACTGTATATGTAAGTAGACAATACAATTACGACACATGCAATTCTGGAATCGGACTTGGAAAAAATAAATGCATGGTCACGCTACTGGTTTGTAGACTTTAACCCAAATAAATCTGAAACTATCCTCATAAGGAGGAAAAGAAACCCTCACAATCACCATCTCTTACATTTGAACCAAGTTCCTATAAATAACGTATCTTTCCATCAGCACCGCGGAGTCTTTTTCTCCTCAAACGGAAGTTGGTCAGATCATGTCAATTACATCATCTCTAAAACGTCACTTTTTTAATTATTGAAGCCGATCGAATTGTAACAGGTGCAACTAAATTAGTAAGCATCGACAAACTTTTTAATGAATCATCTTGGGTCAGTTTATTCGATCGGAGGCAAAATCATAAAATTATCCAGTCCCATAAAATGTTCTATCAATATACACCTGAATATTCTTATAGCCTTTTCACAAGCACTGTATCGGAAGGGCATCGATATGATACCAGAAACTCCGACCATACCTTTATTACTCCAATATTGAGCAAAACTTCCTTTTATAAGCAGTCATTTCTACCTTCTGTTATAGACCAATGGAATAGTCTTCCACAAAATGTACGATCAAATCCGTCTATTTCTTCTTTAAAATCTTATCTTGACAAGCAACATACTAAGAAAACGCCTACCTATTACAACGTTGGTACCCGCAAGGGCCAAATATATATCACGCACGACTACGACTGGAGTGCAGCTCCTTAAACGGTTATTTATTTGCTAAAAAATTTGCTCCATCTCCATTATGCATATGTGGTGAAGTCGAAGACCATAAACATTTTTTATTGGGATGTAACAGGTACGATCAAATAAGAAGACACTACCTACAATGTTTGCCCAATAATATTACTTTGGAGTTATTATTAGTTGGAGATGATTCGTTTTCATTGGCTGAAAATAGTTAATATTTCTAGCTGTACAGAATTATATACTTAAAACTGGCAGATTTTCTATAACTGAATAATATGACATGTAAACTTGTACAATATATATCCTACCCCAACCACCTTACTCTAAGGAAGTTTAATCTATTGTTATTTCCATTAATTATTGGTATATATATATGCGTGTGTTGTGTGTATGAATGGTGTTATCACGTACTGAATATATTAGTTGCTGTTTAGTATACTTGGTGATAGGTTTTCATAAGTGTCTGTGACACTTGTTCCTATTTCCCTTTGTCTTCTCTGTTCATTGTAATAACATGCTTAAACTGAAAGAAAAGAAAGTTTAAACTAGATATGTGATGGGTGAACCAGTTCTCCAAAAAACACTAGCTACCCAACTTTCTAGAAGAACTATGTTTCTCCCATATTAAATTATGTATTATAATTAGATGTGCAGGTATGGGGTAGGGGATATATAATTTGTCGGTAGGGATAGGCCCAACCACTCTTGTATATCTCTTACCCTGTTGGAGTACATGGTATTATCCCGGACTTAAATAGCAGGGATTGGCAACACCATTCTCATCTCGCGTATGTATTGTCCACCTCTTGTGTTTGTGCACCGAACCGTGACGACCTGTGACCCTCTCGCTGGAGCCAGTTTACATGTGCTGCGCTTGCGTGCTATCTCACAGACCGGTTTCCGGTATCGATGACCACGTTGTTTACTTAGGTGACGAGGGACCTATAGTGAAACTGATTCGACAGATAACACAGTGTAATCATCGTGGCTTATACTTAAGAAAACGAATTCATACACGTGATGGTGTCGCAAGCTTATCTGTTTATCAGCATCAGGTAAGTGTCTGACTGGATGATAAATCATTGTCAAATATGACTGACTTTTTGTCTCGTGATAGTTATTTAGATTTCGACTTTATAATGCAAGAATATAAAAGATTATGAAAATAAAACTAAACATTTAAGAGGTGATAAAAGACATATATTCAACAAAATATGGATCAATCAACGTCAGCGACCAAAATCGAGATTTATAGGTAGCTATATTTCGAGGGCATACACAGCAAGGTAGAAGCACTGGGATTCGTTACAAATGTCTAATACACACGTACATGTGTTATACTGAAATGGTCACAGCACACATAAACATACATGTGCTCTCCCCGTGGGAGAAGTGACTTTGTCCTATTACATCATTTTAATTTTTAACCATTTATAGGAAAAATTCAGAACATCAGCTGACCTCATACCTTTGTATGTTATTCTTAAGATTTTCAGATTTTGGAATAGGTAATTTAATATATGTTCCTTAAAAATAGAACACTTCTATAAGTTTATATTTCTAGGCAAAAATGTATATCCTTTGTCGTCATTAATATTCTGATACAGAAATATATTCTTGATTTCTGTGACATGATTTCAGTTTAATCTGATAACATGATAGCAAGTCACATTATATTTCGGGGTTCCTACAAAAAAAAAAAAGATATGGTTGAATTCTAACGAATTCATTGAACTAAATGTCAATCATTAGCAAGGATATATATGTATATCATATACATATTTAGGTGAAACTTATTCGCAATTATTCCACATTGTGTTTTTATGCAGCTCCTTTTTTTTCTTTATGTATTCCGAGTTAAAACATGTGACATTTACTCCTTTCTCAGCACTATGAATAAGGCTTAAAATCAAAAAAGTTTGTCTAAACCTGACTTTCCCAAAAATAAACAAAATAGTTCATTAACATTTTGAATTTCATTTAATCATTTTTCGATTCAGCATTTTGTCAATATTCAATGATTATTGAGAAAGTTTTGACTCCATGGAATGAGCTTTGATTCTGTGATCTGAAAGGACATGTCTATTTGATGTTTAATATCTTTCCTGTAATCAAAACATTACACATTGTAGTATCTTTTTTTACCATAATTACATAATAAGCCCCCCCCCCCANATCATGGCTTATTTAGAATTTTAAAAGATTCAGCAAATATTCATATTTTCCCAAATTGTTCTCAATAAATTATTGATACTGGCATCACAAACAACTAGATGTAGATATAACTATGTAACTAGTCTGAGATCTTTATCACCTTCCTTGGATGAAGTGCTTAAGCTTTTTGAGACTTTACTTCTGAGAACTCTTCTTTTGTAAATATATTTTTTCGTGTTTTTCAAGACATTTTTTCTTGGAACTGATTTAGATGTGTCCACTGTGTTAGAAAGAGAACAATTATTAAAGAGGCTACATCCAGTTCGAATAAACCCTGAGCACAGTATTAATACTTGTATACAGATTAAAGTTTGAGGTTCACATATGTAATTGATTATATTTCAGGTTTGCCGTTATATGTTATTATTTTTCTAAATTGATGTGTTTTCAGTTTTTTACTCAGTTTCACAATGTATGTATAGGTATATAAGTAGCATTACTGTTTATGTGAGAAAGTTGGAACATGTTTCATATACATAATACTTAGATAGAACCAGGAGCCTGCAACATATACTTTTACTGTAGGTTCAAAAAATAAAGAGATGCACTTAAACTTATTCATCATTTCAATCACGTAAATTCTCGCGCTTTCTCGCAGTTTCTCGAAACATCAAAGTGCCCGAAACATATTTCCTATGCCGAAGGGCAGTTGCCTTTCCCTCTAATCTAATTGCGTGGTATAATATATATATTTATGCAAATTATAGTCCTGCTACTAATATTTTTTCTATCAAACACAATTGTTTTTACAAAGACTGGTTAATAACATTTCATGTCTGAAGATAGTAAATAGTGTGATTGTTCTAATAACGTGTCTAATAAGTTATTTTGGCTAGACACATTTTATATTCAAAGGTATACTATGTATTGTGATTTTATGAATACTATGTGTCTGCCTCAATCATCAGTAACATGTATATTGAATATATACCCCATACTAGCTACCTGGTTAGTGAGAACGACCCCACCGAGTGAACATCGCCAAAAATTCGTCACGCTCTATTGACCAATGAGAGCGAGTTCACTTGAAACTCTAGGATTAACTCTACAGACCATAGTTTCAACAATGTTACGTCATTTGATCCTTGAACCCTACCCGATACCAACCCATGCTATTCCCGAGGTAAGTAGAGTTCAAAGATGGCGGCGATGGATGGAGAAGAAGAATTGTAAGTTGAAATAGTGCCTTGTTAATTGATATATCACAACAATTAAACAAAATTTCAAAATAATTCGACTCCTTAATAAGCCTATAAGGGGGTCTTGTGTTGATTTGCGCTAATATCTTTGATTTCGTCTGATATGAATGACAATTCTGCCTAAGTAACTGATAAAGTTGTACTTTTGTGCGGTTGTGTACTGAATGCTGCTGTACGGTAAGCAGTTATCAATATTTTGATGATGAATGATTATGTTTTAATCTTCGGAGCTAGGGCTAACGTTAATTAAGGTATTATGCATTCAATTTTCTAGGGTACAGATACAGTTTGAGGAGAACGGGGAAACTATAAGGGCCCTTGTTCCACAGAAGTTTGCTTTAGAAATACAGGAAACACAAACCACTGGTAAGACACTAATAAGCAATAAACGATTAAAGCTTGATTAAACGATTGATTAAACGATTAAAGCTTGGTAATGAATCTCCCATTGATTCATTAAGAGATTAGGTATTTAAAAGTATTCAGTTAATTTTATTTTGAAACCGTACCTATTAGGTGTGTTTTATGGCTATTTCCAGTATAAGCAGGTCCAGTACAGCTATAAAGCTGTTAAGACCTATAATAGCTCTATTGACATATCTGAAATAAAGGTCTTTTGAGCTATTTTCATGTGATTTTCTTATTGAAGGAAAACGAAACGCTTTTAAAATAAGATTTTATCATTAGGTTGGTAACAAAAGACATCAAATTTAAGTATTCTTTTTAAGAAATAATGATGTAAAAAAAAATCGGAAATTTTACATTTATGAAAAATGAAAATAAACATCTAACTATGCATTTTGTAGTCAACATTACCATAAACTTTATTGTTTAACGCGTCTTTGCTTTAATTTATTGAGATTTGAAATCTGAGAAAATATAGCTCAATACAGCTATAACTTATAGGTGAATATAGCTATATAGGTCCTTACAGCTATATAGCTCAATCGGCAGAGTGTACTGGACCTGATAAGGGAGGAGTGGAATCAGAAATGTATAAAACCAAAATGAAACGTTAGGTTCTTCGTGAAATACACTTGCATTAGGCCATATTCATTCATTTTGTTTGATGTGGTAACAGGCTATTTTTAACTCCCTCCATATATATTGCATATTTGAATTTCTGAATCCGTTTTTGACAGATCCTGAAAGACACCAATTTACAGAAATAAAATTATGGCACAAGAAAGATATAACAGCACCAGCGAATCGGATAGGCCTAAATCGGAGGAACCTAAAGTAGGCCTAACAGCCAAAGACACAGTATGTACCAATACTAAGTTGTTGAAGAATATTTCTGATGATAAATCATACATGTATATGGACAAGAACGTCGACAATCTTTTCATATCGTCAGGTGAAGTCACAATTTGCTTGCCATCATTTAACTGCTCACTTTCACAAACTGATAATGCTTCCCGAGACAGTGACGACCTGTTTGGACCTGACAGCACTGCCAACAGCCATGATTCATTCAGGTTGTTTGTGCCACTGGAGGACTAGCAACTCAAGAACATTAGAGTTTCAAATTCAATTGTTTTAACTAGGGAGGAGTTTCACCAAGTTCTTGTTAAAAAAACAAACTCTATTTCAGATTCATGCTGGACAGAGAAGGAAGAGAGGTTCTTCATCCAGCTGAGACTTGAAATGGACTTGAATTGTTCAACGGGAACAAGAGTCATGATCAGCTTTGGGGCAAGATAATGCAGTAGTTGAACAGTGAAGGAATACATGTGACAAAAGTTAAAATTATAAACATGTGGAAAATTTTAAAGAAAAATTATAAGGAAATTTTAGACGAAAATAATAAAATAATAAAACTGGAAACTCACCATATCTGTGAAATATTTTGAGACTTGCAATGCTGCATGTAGAAACAAGGCGTCATCAAAACCGATTTGTTCGGTTGACACTAGTAAAACTAGTCCAATCACCAAAGTTTCCACATCAGTTTCAAGTTCAATAGGACGTTCCCCAACATCTTGTTCACAGACATCCACTTCCAATGGCATTGTCAATTCTGATAATAGTGCTTTTGGGGGGAAGGGAACTAAGAGAAAGAGGGATGCCAAGGAACCAGAAACATCTAAACATGACATTATAAATGTCATGGCTTTACAACGTAAGGAAAAAATGTCACTTATGGACAAAATTTTGAATGTATTCAAAGTGCTAGCTGGACAGGAACCAGAGGCTGAGGAAAGCGAGAGTAATGATTAGTAATGATTAGACAGTTGAAGTTTTATCTGTAAAGTTGTATTATTTTTTATGCAAAGGATGCGGTTTTTGTTTTTTGTTTTTATACACCCACCAACTGTACCGAACATATTTCATTATATAAGTTTGCTATCTGTCATGTGACAATGATTACATAGTTGCACTTTCGTCACAAGCATTGTTATTTTAAATGCAAAGGATGTATTTTTTATGCCTACCAACTGTGCCAAGCCTATTATGTTGTCACGCTATCTGTTCTTGTTTTTACATTACCAATTTAGCATGTGACCATCGAAAATGTAATTCCACTTTCCTCAGTGAAGTACAACTGTAGGTTTTGTCTTGTTGCACTAAGAATTTAATGTTTCTTAGTATGATACTTTGATTTTGTTTTAATTTATAATATAAAAAATCATTTGAAGGTGCCATTATGACAACCGTGCCGTTCAAATATCAGAATCATTTACAAACTAGTTATAAAAATAATAATACAGTACCCACATAGTCAATATTTCTCCTTTTGAAGTAACTTTTTCTCTGAGGTATTATTGGTGTCAGCAGTACTTTTGTTGTTGTTTATGTTTTGTTAAAAAATGTACAAGTGTTGGAAGATTTAAATAAAATCTGAATTTTAAAACATATCCATTTAGTCAGATATTTATATCGAGTTCGAAATTCTATCCTGAAGTCTGATGACACTGACCTGACCTTTGACCCACATTAGATAATTATCTATGTTTATGAATATATCCTGGGATGACCGAATATACATAATAAGATCAATTTATCACTGGTTTTGTCCTACAGCAGATAATACTTAGTAGAACCGTGAAACCAATCTGATGCCTGGGTATATTGCGATATGCTGTCAAATCCAACATAACACCCAATCCCATTTCTCAATAAATAAAAATATAACCTGTGTATAATGACAGCATGTCTTATCTGAGATGTATGTCTGATCACACAGGGTGTTGCATTAGACAGGTTTCACTGTACCAGATGCTTTGATATTGTTTCAAAATTGTGAATTAATATATAAATTTACTAATATTTCTTGTTTTATAGAAACATGTAAATATGTTTACATTTTGCATAACAAAAGCCCAGGTCAGCTATTTAAATGAAAATATTGAATAAGCGCAAACCATGTAATAAGACATGCGTGTTCATATATTTTCATCATAACAATATTCACTCTCCATCTGGTACAATATTACAACAAAACAGTTTTCATTTAATGTAGGGCATTCATAAGCTGCTGTCTTCTATCAAGGCCACAAGCACCGTTTGGAAAGATGTCCGGGAAATTATTTGCATGATTGTCTTGGTTGTCATTCTGATCTATGTATGCATCCACAAGGTCGTGACTCAAAATACATAAATTGTGTAAAATACACCCACACACAATCAATGAAACCATTAATTGTGGCTCATGAACGGTTACCAGTAGCAGTCGCCTGAATCTTCCCTTAAGATGACCAATCGCTCTCTCAACAGTTTGACGTCCGGATGACAGAACACGGTTGAATCGTCTTTAAATTTTGTGCAAGGTGACCGTTATCTTTAAAAGGTGTGACCAACCAGTTTTTCAAAGGGTAAGCACTATCAGCTACAATAATCTTTCCTGGTGCTAAGTATCCACCTGCTTCTGCATTCTGATACAAACCAGAATTTCTGAAAACTCTCGCATCATGAGCACAACAAGCCCAGCCTGTGTAGCAATCAGTTATCATTAGATTACTGACCACAACAACCTTGAAAATAATTAAGACAAATGTGTTACAATATTGGTAGAGCTACACATTTTATCTTAAAACAAGACCAACAATCCAACTTACCTAATCTTGATATACATTTTGATAAAACAACATGTTTTTCAGCTACTGTGACATTTTATTACAATATTCATGATTGTGATATTTTATGTAAAATCAAACAAACCTGCAGTTGAATTGATGGGTAAGATTTCCTGTTTATGAAGTCCTGATAAGCGAATGTGAGTCCCGTCTAAATAGCCAATAATATCAGACAAACCATACCGTAATTGGAGATCTCGGGCAATCTCGATCTGGGCTGCAAAATCAGGCCATTTGATAACCTGAAAATAAATAACATTAAATATATATGTCTGATTATTCGAAGTTCTCTGTAAAAAAAAGGATAAATCTGACCATAAAACAGCATTTATGAATAAATGCATACCTTCAGAGGTTTGTTGATAAAAAACATCAGAAACTCTTCCAATGGTGAGGTGTACCGTCGATTTGCCTATTCCAAAGTATTGTCCGATCTCCAGCACACTTTCTGTATTTGCCATGTAACATAAAAATATATATAATTGTTTTGCTGGCGCTATTTGGTCGTGTCCTCCACGATGAACAAATGTCAATGGTCTGTTTATTTCAAATAAAATTCTCTCGAACATGTCTTTGTTAACTCGATAATGAGTAACGTAATCTTCGCTAAGAAAACGAGGTAGTACATCTTCAGTATATCCATATATTTTTGGAAGACTGGGTCTGTTGATATTGTTCATCATCATGAATCATCAAATATATATACTCGGATACGAACTCTAGTCGGGGGTTTATCGTTTTCTTGATACCAGCCACATCCGTGTCTAATAATAGATTGTGATTTCACTAGGGTTAACCCTAGAGTTTCAAGTGAACTCGCAAAAGATGTTACCTTACTGGGACATGTACACGTGCCCGCTTGTGTATTTGCTATTTTTAGCTCCGTGTACGACTTTGTGTTCATGTGTCGGATATCTACAGTAGTTGACAGCGGTCCGCTCTGTTCTATACACCATGGCCTCCTAAACCCCTACCCCCACCAAGCATCAGTCTACATCTAGCATTGTTAGTGAGGCACATACAGTGATATGTGAAGGTGTTTCAGAGGATTCCACGCCTGTTATGAAGCAAATGACTGAACTTTTTAATAGACTAGATACCCGTCTTACCCACATTGAAAACTAAGTCATAACGATTGATCAAGTCCAGAAGGATATTACCTCTTTAACATTCCAAGTTCATCAGTTAGAACATGAGATGAAGAATATTGACGTTAAGAACAGGGAAATTCATGATTCTGTGTCCAATGTTATCAGGCAGTCCAATGAAATGGAAAAGGATGCCCAGGCCCTGAGTGATATGTATGACGATGAGAAGTCTTGTCTTGATCGGAACAATATTACTTTGGCCAATCTCAAAGCTGCTGAAAACAATAATGTAGTTGACACTACTAAAGTCCTAGACGATTTAAAAGAGCTCGGTACCGAGGGAACCAAGTTGAAGGATCTTGTGATCGACCTGCAATACAGGTCCATGAAGAACAACCTCATAGTCCATGGACTACAAGGAGAAAATCAAGGGGAGGACACTGAGGCTAACCTGCGTGATTTCCTTTATTATGAGCTCGGGATTGATTCACATATAGATTTTGGGAATGTGCACCGTTTTGGCAAGTTTGTGAACGGCAAGCATCGACCTATAGTGGCTAGATTTATTCACCACAATTATCTAGAACTTGTTCGAGACAGTTCTTCGAAACTGAGGGGTTCTGGATACTGGATTAACGAATAATTTCCAGCGGATATTGAGGACAGACGGCGCAAGTTGTACCCTGTGCTTAAGCATTACAGAAGTGAAGGGTTAAGTTGATACGTGATCGACTCTACTGAGACGGCCCTCCTACGTGTAATAGTGATATAGCTTCTGCATTGGATAACAAGTGCAGAGCGGTGCTTGTCATGCTGGCCTTGTTAGCTGCATTTGACGTCATCGACCATGCCATACTTTATAAACGTCTGGAATACTCTTATGGAGTTACTGATACCGCACTTTGCTGGATACAGTCATACCTATGTGAACGACGACAGTGTGTTGCCATCGGATCTGCCACCTCACATGACAAAGTACTAGATTTCGGGGTTCCTCAAGGGTCGGTGTTAGGACCACGAAAATATTGTATGTACTCCAAACCGATTGGAGAGATTTGTCGTCGCCATTGCCTTCGCTATCATTGCTATGCTGATGACACTCAAATTTACATGGTCATAAAACCACAGGAGAGTTGGAAGACAGTCTCAGGAAGTCGGGAAGCTTGTCTGACAGATGTCGGTATCTGGATGAACGCCAACATGCTTAAACTTAATCAGGAAAAGACTGAACTAATCGTCTTTTCCCCAAAGTGTCAGCAATCAGTGGCTCTCCAGCTCAAGGTGGGTGCCAGAACTATTGAGACTGTTCCAGCTGTTAAAAATCTAGGGGTATACTTTGACAGTTCTCTGAACATGGAGAAACAAGTGAACGCGATTGCAAAATCCTGTTACTACCAGATCAGGAACATCGGCTGTATTCGGTAGTTTCTAACTGCAGATGCATGCAATATTTTGGTGCATTCACTTATTACCTCTCGGTTGGATTATGGTAACGCCCTGCTCTGTGGTATATCTGGCAAACTAACTAGTCGTCTGCAGAGGGTTCAGAGCACTGCAGCACGGCTAGTTACTCGTACTCGAAAGAGAGAGCACATCACACCTGCGCTTTATTCGTTGCACTGGTTACCTGTAAGATACAGGTCGCAGTACAAAATTCAAATACAAGGCACTGAATGGAACAGCTCCTCAGTACCTTCAGGAACTTGTTACCCTGTATCAGCCGTTAAGATCACTGAGGTCGGAGTCAGAATCTTTTTTGTGTGTCCCAAAATCTCGTACTGTGACCTACGAAAACAGATGCTTTGGGAGGGGTTCCGCTACGTTGTGGAATAGCTTACCATCTGCTATTAGGAAGTCGAATACTTTGGCCAAGTTCAAGAGGGACATAAAAACTCACCTATTCACGTCTGCATTTTAGAATCTTTGCAAAGACGTCATGTAAATACCACCCTTTTATTTGTTCAATTATGTGCACATTGCTTGTTAAATGTATGAAAGTGATTGCAAGCCTTTGTTGTTTGTTTTCACAATTATAACCATTACTATTATCCATATGTTGTGAAGCGCCTTAGGGTAATTTTACAAATTATATAGGGCGCTATATAAATGCTGTATATTATTATTATTATTATTAATGGTAAGCTCTATCATGACGCCCCCTCCGGACCGGACTCCGACTTCTGGTCAACGCCATTCCATGCGTCAGCGTCGATTTACAGCTACACCTACGCACTCGCTCACATAGGGGTGTCGGGGAGTAACATGTGTCTGATACCGATATCAGAATGATTTACTTGAACGTAAATGGTGGCTTAGAAAATAAACTAAAAGTTGCTGAATTCCGTAATGTTATACTTTACTATGATATTATTTTTTTAACGAGCGTTTCTAGTTTTGAACTGTGAGAGCTATATATACACCGGGTACTACCGGAAAAGACGATTCCGCCGGAAAGCATATCTAAACATGAACGTAAATGGTGGCTTAAAAAATGAACTAAAAGTTGCTGAATTCCGTAATGTTATACTTAACTATGATATTATTTTTTTAACGAACGTTTCGAGTTTTAAACTATGAGAGCTTTATATACACCGGGTACTACCGGAAAAGACGAATCCGCCAGAAAGCATATATAAATACGACGGGTACACTATTGAATTGCAGTAGAAAGCATGACTCGGGTAGACATTATTTTATTTTTGTGAATGGTGTGCAAGCTGTCTGAAATATAATATGCCTAAGGAACCCAGCGATATCCTAATTGCACAACTTAGTAATCAGTCAGACTCATAACGTTGCCGCTTTTTCGAATAATGCTCAACATCATTTGGCTACACTATTTTCAACTGACAATTGTGACACTTTTTGTAAAAAATATCCATGAAACGTTCTCCAAAAATTGTATCGGAAATGATAACATGATTGATAGTAACAAATAGATATAATTGTATGTAACAATATAATAAACTATGTGCATGGAATAATCAGGAGGAAGATTTAATAGGGATGTAATGAACATTTGAACAGCAGAAAGTTGTGAACAGCGAATTGAATATCAATAGTTCCGTTTACATGGAGAAAGAACAACCACATGGTCTGATATGCATTTTTACACTATCTGTTGTTTTGGAGGCAGATATCATCTGTCATACATTAATAATGATGAGGATGTATGTACTATAAGTGCGCACACATAGGCCTCTCTCCCCCCCCCCTATCTCTCTCTCTCTCTCTCTCTCTCTCTCTCTCTCTCTCTCTACTATACTTTCGATTTATAAATTTACATTTAAAAATGAAATAGTGTATATATGTATATTAATTAAGTCTGCCATCTTGTCATATTGTAAATATATGCTCGTAATTTACTGGGAAAGGGCTAAATATAAACTACATAACTTTTGCTTGGCAATAAAATATGCTTAAACTAAAACTAAAACGTCCCGGGTGGAGCTCGCTAAAAATGAAAAATTCTTAGATTTGTTTCATAAATCTCATATGACATGGAAACTCATGTAAGATCCTTTTTATCATATAACTGAAATAATGTCGTTTCATTAATTTAAACAACATGGAGAAATATTAATATTTTATCCATTTTTTTCAATACTGTGTACAAATATAGAACTTCAGCTGAAATTTGGAGACAATTCTTTACAAAACAGAGCGTCACAGCGCGCGACATTCCAAAGCGTCACACTACGTGCACCTTTGATGTGTCAACAGCTTAACTGAGACTGAATATAACTGTCCGATTCGATGAACCTACGTCGTTTCACTGGTTTGGGAAGAGATGTAAGAGATTGTTGATACATGTTTATGCTGAAATGTCCATCGTAAAAGTTCCCTCCAAACTATCGTCTAGTCATATTTATTACATTTTTGTCAGTGAAATATCGGATTCTATCAACTTGATAAAACTGATATCTTTCACACTATGACAAATAACAAAAGTAAATAAATAACACTAATGTCGATCACCGGATTTATTTAGAAGTGAAAGTTTGCTTCTAATCTGATTTCAATTAAACGCCTTTTTAATATTTTTTATCACACGATAGCCTATTGCAAAATTGCATTTTAGTCAGCTTGACATGCAGTTGCTTTCTCTCTTTTATAAATACAGCGCTTAATCGAAAGCATGCTTCGACACGTCTAGCGCCGTTTGCAATTTTGTATTTATTTACATTCATTATTCCATTTTTTACATGGTTCAGTTTGCTTTCCCTATGCAATCCCTCACATCAGATGCTTCCGGTTTCATGGAAAGTATATTGTATTCACCCAGACACTATATACACAAGGAATAGTACAATTATTTTTCATTGAATTTACCTGGAACCAAATATAGCGCAATTGAAATAAAATTGGACACTCTGAAGAGAATTACCTGACTATTTATCTGGCAATTTTGTCATATTTCCTTCAGCATGAATCTCAAGTTATGACCAGTATTTCTCGGAGATAAAACCTCATTGCCATTACCATATAATGTTGAACAAAATGGCGAAGCAAAATCGATTTTATTAGAAAAACTTGTTAAATCTCGATAATCAGTCAACACAAATGTATGAAAATATATTTAAATGATTGTTTAGAATCGAATTCTTCAGTTTGTGAAATGTTATTTTAATGGAGCTCTAATGAACCCAAGATTTACCAATGAAAACCAAAATCAATCATTGAAACGTAATATAAATCCGGGCAAATCGCAAATACTTTTAACACGATGCTGTATGCCATATCTAATATACATATCATCGTACGAGTAAGAACTGTACAGCATATTATGGTGTTTTGGTAGCCTCCTACACCTCCATAGCGATATTTAGTTTTCATCGATCCTTAATTACAACATCACCAATAGGGACGCCTTACTACGAAAATGTACGATAGATTGATAATTTCGATTTACCGATCGTGAACATTCCCTTTGTTTATAGCAACATCCCTATCCCCATTAAGTCATGATGTTGACAAGTCAAAGTGGATTTGGCGTTCAAATGTCAGCCCCGAGTATTGCGATTTCTTGAAAGGTGCTAACAGCTGACGGACAAATTATAAACAAGTTGTTTAGAGATACCGCTTACCGGTTACTCCCTCTTAAGCGTTCATGTGCCTGAATACTTTACTTATCAAATGTGTACAGGTAACCCAGTATATAAATAATGTGAATTATTGCGACAAGCAAGTTTATAGTGCTGGGTAGAAGTCGATTTTATCTGTGACTTGACCCTAAAAATATGTTTTTATAGCAACCATATTTTGACATTCTTTCTTGCTTCTGTTTTTTTAGATCAGCAAACAAAATGGCGGGAAGCAAACACTGAATCCTGTTTCTATCAGAAATTGCGCTTCTCTTCATTTCAACAACTGGCAACGAAAACCAAAAAAAAAAGAATTAATATTTTTCAAGAGCTATCGAGACGATTTTTAGAGTTTCGAATGAGCTGCTAGTATGCTGTATTGTATATGCCGCCCCTAGAAACCCCCTTATCGCTGTATTACAATCCTGAAAGTACTCCAACTTCTATGACCTTCAACAATCGTAACAGGCCTGTCATGTTCCTAACTCTTCCATCAAATAACCTTCCTACCTTGTTTGAACACAACTATGTAGTTGCGATTCCTGATTTCCGTGATCAAACGTATGGAAATACACTGCAGCGAACCGGATCCTCGACTATCCACACCGAAGATTTGTTTCTCAGCTTGGTGTTTGGCAGAATGCTAACGTGGTAAAGGCATTATTATGGACAAGATCCGCCTGCCGTTTACTTGTACACTGTCCCGAATGTACGACAATTATACGGAATGCTTTAGAAAACACTCTTATCGATAGTAATGGTAAAAACATTCCTTTGCAAGTTGGGTTTAGTCAACTTCTCGGTGGAGTACGAGGCGAGAACGTCAATGAGGCTAGAAGTCGATCGAATACCTTGCGCAACTTATTAAATAACTACGGTGGAGGCCTTTTTGATATAGGTCGTCTCTTAGCTCGAACGGGGGCCGCTGTTTGTACGCTGCAAGGAATCTCAAAACGATCGAAACGGCAGGCCGACGGCTCTAATCAATGTTCTGAGGATGAATTTCTGTTCCTCCGAATGGACTTCAACCCTGGAAAAGTTCAGGTCGTGCAGGGTACCAGCCTACTGTGGCCCAGAACAAGAATGCTTGGGTCGGTCTTTATGATAAAAGTGGAAAGAGGAAGACTTAAGAAGACTTGTCGAAGGAGACGTCTGTCCGACAGTGAAAACATTATTAAAATCATCAAAATTATTGTATCGCATACACAATATATGTACGTCTTAGACACAAGTCTTATCTGTCAGATTTTAGTCATATGACAGCAGATTCCAGGCTGTGATGTGTGTTTTTTCCCGCATTGTATAAACAGAGAAGTATAAACTTCAAACGAAACTAAAACACATGTTTCCACAAAGAAGATAGTTACCTCATAAAGATGTACTCACATGAATTAAAACAATGTAAAGAAACCAACAATTGTGTAAACCATGCTTATTTTAAAAGAATAATGTGGAAAGGACAAAAAAACGCTATAATAATGTTACCTTATGGGCATTGTTAAAAATAATATGGCCACCAGAAAACACCTGGATATTTTGATTTTTTCCGCCTATGGAATCACATATCTTAATACCTATGTGGTATAAGAAGCTTAAAAAAATACCATTTATCTCATGCATCTTCTTAACATTTGTATTTAAGACACCACTTTACTAAATAAAATACAAAAGACATAAACGCTTTCATGTTCATCTATTTTATTAGGTCATATATATAATATACTACAGAATCACAGGTTTCGCTATCAATTTAACACCATTCCATAACATCTTATTTCATATATAACAAAAATCTGCAATTTGATATATAATTTTGGCTTTTGAGAGGTTGAACAATTCTTATTCATTATAAAACAAAATAAAATATGTCATGGAATACAATTTTCAGTTATTTCATATTTTGCACCCAAATCAATTTGTCAACAATGGCGCCGAAAATGGGGTTGACAACGTCGTAAAACACTTCAACCAATTTGATCTTTTCGTAGTTATTCAAACACATCTACTTATTAATTCCATTTTATTGGGCCTTATTGATAACAGCTGAGTAATAAAATGTTGATACTATCTTCATATGTTACCGAATGTTTACGTCTTGACAAATTGCAGTAAGAGTTACCTCCCGTAGACCATGCCGATTTCAGACAAGTAAAGCTCACCGCACTTCATTTTCCAGACGAATATGTGTTTGTAAAAAAATGCCATTTTTGTTTATATTTCAGTGTTTTCTGCTTTGAATCGTATGTAATGTATACATTACATATGAAGTTTTATCTTTTCTCCTTTTTTGCTCTTTCCTATTAGTGTAAATATATCACATAATTATCTAACATTACAATATCGTTATTTTGTCACATCACCTGTATATTATTGTATGCATTTTTTCAGCAAAGTCTGTTGGCTATATTCTTTATATGGCACACATATTACTCAGATCCATAGCTTACAGAATGGTAGGCGTTGGCATTACTATTTGAAGCCGATGCTTCAATCGCCAAACATTTTAAATAGTTCCCTTTATGTCTGTCTGTCTGTCTGTATGCACGCATATTTCTTATTCAGTTGCTTTGCCAAAATGATGTTATCCTTACTACCATAAACAAATGAATAAACAACAAATTTACATTTTATCTCATTGTTTATTCTTTACACAACATCATCCATTATTCAAAAGCATTCATGACTCCGAATATCAACCGGTCCTTATGTGTCCCTGGCTGTTGCGAGGGCGTTAAACTCTAAACAAACAAACAAACAAACCAACCAAATAACAGTGTTATTAAAGTACAGACGTCTTTTGTTCACTATGTCTACATTATATGCATTGTGTAAGTTACATTGATATCTATGATGTCTAAATCATATACATTATACAGGTCAAACAAAGACTGAAATATATTATATATATATATAAATGGTGTTAAAAGCTGGATAAAAAGCTTTTAAATCCCATTCATTGCTAGCCTTGGAAAACTTTAGTATTAGATAAGATATAATTATCTTAAGATAAGATAAAACCAGAATGCTATTATAACCATGAAATTGATAATAATGAACTTATTAACTGTCGGGGTGTCAGCTTAGAGTCTGACGATACACCTGATCTGGATATATAGGCATATGCCTGCGTCCAGTACTATTATATTATATATTATATTATTATATAATTTTTTGGCGGGGATAAAATTTTCAGAATGACTAAAGAAGGATTAGGTAGAAGTTCATTTTTTTAACACTTGCTTTGGAAAGAGATTTTATGTATATGCAATCCATTGTAGAAAATAAACCACCCACAACCCCACAACAAATTGTTTCCCAACCTATCTGGTATAATGACAGTATTAAAATAAATAGAAAACCTACTTTTTATAGACAGTGGTGTTTAAAAGGAGTTTCCTTTATTAGCGATCTTGTAATAAATAATAGTTTTATGTCTTTTGAAATGTTCACAGAAAAATACGATATTGATACTACCTATTTAGAGTATTACGGCCATACAAATGCCATACCAAGGAACTGGAAACGGATCCTGAGAGAGCAAAACAATGTACCGATATAGATTACTACGTGTAAGATGATAGGATATATTAATAAAAATGATAAAGTAACAAAATATTTCAACAAATTATTGTTTAATAAATATAAAACAAAACCGGTGAGTCAAGGAAAATGTAATGAGGTTTTGCAAGTTAATATATCTGATGAAGCATGGCAAACTTACTACTTATCTCCTAGACTTCTTACTGATGCTACCAAACTTCAGAATTTCAAGTTTAAAATATTGCATAATATTCTATATACTAATGTCAAATTAATGCAAGCTAAACTAAAAGAAAGGTGTACGTTTTGAGAAAATGGAAGGGAGACAATGTTACATTTATTTTGGGACTGTTGCTATGTTAAGGTCTTTTGGTCCTCATTTTTTAATCTTATACAAATAAACCATGGCATTTAACTACCATTTAATTCTCAATCAATACTTTTTGGTGTCAGTATTGCTAGATTTGATTATGAAACAAATTTTGTATTGCTACTCTTGAAGTTTTCATTTACTATTGTAAGCAAAGGGAGACTACTCCGTCTTTTTCCCCGGGTAATATGTATCCTTCTACAAAAAAATAGAAAAGGTTGGTCTGTTCTCTTACAGTACTAAGAAAAGGGACAAAATTAAAAGTAAATGGAACTTTATTACTGAAATAATTATTTAGAAAATGAACTATGATTTACTCTTTTCAAACTATTTTGAAACATATTTCAAAAGATTAATGTACTATATAGTAAAATTGTATCCATGTACTACTTCATTATTTAAAATTGTATGTCAATTTCTAATAGATGTTCTCTTGTAATTGGATTAAGACGTATGTATGTATCACATGTTGTAACAATTGTATATATGATTGAATAAAAGTATATATGAAAAAAACAAGATTATATGAATACTACAAATGATGCCAATGGTGTAAAATATGTAAGAAAACAAGGTGTGGTACATGTAAGATTATCATTGAATGTAAAGACTACGTTTATGCAAATGGTTCCAAAATAGAAACTAGATCAGACATTAACTGTAATTCTAAGAATGTTATTTATTCTTCAATATGTAAACAATGTGGTGAATTTTATATCGGACAGACCGGATGTGAATTGAGACTACGAATGAATGTACATGTACATAGACAACAAATAAAGGACAATGACCTAAGATTTTTAAAAGTTAGCAAACATATGCATCACTGTTCTATAGATGATTTGTATGTGTTACCTATTTCCAAACTGAATAGCGACGATGTAGTTGCAAGAGAATTTAAAGAAAAAAATGTTTATAAAAGCCCTCAAACCAAGCTTGAATGCACAATGATTTTTTCAATGAATTGTATGTAGATGATTTCTTTATCCTTGTATTGTTTGTGACGTCACTATGCTTGTTTATTGATGACTTCATGTAACCAACGCTACACACCAATCGGAATTTATCCGCCCGAAGAAGCCCTAGAAGGCATAAAGGCCTAGCGGAAGATCTGACAGATTTATGTTTTTATTCTATATTTTCCTTGTTTATTTATTTTCTACTATATATCTATACAAGCGGAAAAAAGAAACTGTGCATGCCTAAAATGTGTTATAGAAATAAATGTGTATGACGTAGAACAGCAAGGTTTTCAGGGACAATTTTGTTATTTATTAACAGTTGCATTCCATTTTCCACGTTATGGAATCAATAAAATCCGCTCAGGAGTGACGTAAACACAACAGGGGTCAATAATGAGTTCACAAAGTTAATACCTCGTATGCCCATCGTTTGCCTGAATGCAAGCCTGGCAACGTTGACGCATGGAGCCTATTAGACGGTTCAAGAATGCTTGTGGGATGGCATTCCAGATCTGTACCAACGCTGCAGGCAAATCATCCAACGTCACCGGTTGATTAGGTAATGCCCGTAATCTGCGCTTCATTTCATCCCAGACGTGTTCAATGGGCGACAGATCGGGGGATACAGCAGACCAGGGCAACACGTCAACGTTCTGCTTGGCCAGAAAGTCAATAGCGACACGAGCTGTGCTTGGCCTGGCGTTGTCCTGTTGTAGCGTAATGTGACGTTGCTGCCCTTGCACGAATGGAACGACGTGGGTCCGGAGAATCTCGTCACGGTAACGTAGCGCGTTCAAGTTCCCGTTAACAACCACCAGAGGCGTTCGCCCGTTGGCTGTGATGCCGCCCCAAATCATAACGTTGCCTCCGCTGAAAGAACGTCGTTGTACCACACACGCGTCACGGAAACGTTCTCCAACGCGACGATACACTCTGAAACGGCCGTCACTACTATCCAGGTGGACTCGCGACTCGTCCGTTAACAAAAAGTTCAGACGTGCTACACGATGACGAGGCAGAATAACTGGGCGGGTTGCAGGACGTCGTGGACGGATAGCACGTTCACGCAATCGGTTCCGTACAGTTCTCCGGCAACCCAGGGATTGTCCGTGTAGTTAAACTTTCCGTTTGGAAGCGATTTCTCAAATGGACAAGCCGAATATGGTTGTCCTGTTGACGTGACGTCACACGTGGACGTCCCGCACGAGGTCGATCGCCGACGTGGCCAAACTGTTGATGTCGTCTCCACAAATCCCGGATTGTGTTTCGATGGACATGAAAACGTGTAGAGACAACGGCTTGGCCCATCCCAGCTTGAAGCATACCAATAATCCGGAGGCGGTCATTTTCATTGAGTCTCGGCATAGCATTAATCACAAATTTAAACGTTATAATGCTGTTTTTACTGTTCACTGGTCTCAACAGATTGACCCAACGGTTGAAAAATAAACTTTCATTGTCGAATTGGATGGCTGGACGAGAAAAACGTGCAAACTGGTCAACGCCTATAGAGAGCAAACTGCACGGGAAAAACTGTCAATGAACCACGGATAGTGTGTATGTGTCATACTCGGTCATGTGTGTGAATTTTCATGTATATACAGTTGGTAATACATGTTCTATAACAATTCTCCGCATGCACAGTTTATTTTTTTCGCTAGTATATATAAAACAAAACACGAAGACTAGTATAATCGGCTAGCGTTTTCGCCCATCTTAGGGCTCTTCAGGCGATCTTAATTTATTTGTGACGTCATAAATGGAGTACACTTACTTAAGACGTCAAACTTAGTGACGTCAAGTACACATAATGCAGACGTCTAGAAATTGCGATGTCTTAAAAAGATTACATGTTTGTATTTGCATTAAATGCGTCAATGAAACATGGAAAATGAAACGGAGCATATTACAAATACTCAAATGAATACATTGTTCTATAGTAAAAGTTAAAACATCTGATAGTAAAAAAGAATTTCAAAGCAAAATATTTAGTTCATCCGAACATATTAAACATACGGAATTTGTCAATTTAAGATTTATAGGAGGTGCTCCAAATTTCCGCTTTCAAGCCCGGTTTTAGAATTTTAATAAACATGTTCTCTTTTAACTCTCTTGCAATAGTATCTGATGTGTTCATTTGGTAAAACTATTTATCGCTATATATATTTTTTTGTTGTTGTTGTTGTTGTAAATAATAGTATTACTGGCAATTCTAAATCCTAAACAAATAGTACTCTTTGCCTTAATACTATAATTAATGTATTTCTTTTGCTATGATATCACTATGGCGGGTACGTATACACAATGTTGCGGACGTCGCTATAGCGAACTTTTATGTGACGTCATAGTTTATGACGTCACATTATCTCCTTCAAATAAACACTCTGAAGAATCTCCTATATGAGACTTTTCTTTTCATATAATTTCTTCGTAAGGATCATTTTTCTGCTTTTATAATATATTTATATGTATACATTACATAATTGTCATACATGGTTAATTACATAAACTATATAGATGTCAAACAAAACAGAAATATAAACATTGCATAATTGTCATACATGGTTAAGGTAGAAGAGTACAGTAGAAATGGCCTGATCCTTACAATAAAGGGCATGTCTCAGATAAACATGGATAGTGGATTCATCCTGCACAACACACCTACATATTTATATTCTTTATTTAGAATACATTTTTTTTAGAAGAATGCTTTTTTTTTCAAAAAGTGTTTTCCCTAGATTTGGGACTTGTGAAAACCATGGTTATCACATCAGAAAACACAACCAAAACTGCAACGAAACATGATATTTAACCCTTAATTTGACCCACGCAAGAAGTATACTTTTTCTTAAAACCTATCTTGAATTAAATATCACCTACTCGGTAACAGAAACACTCACGTTTTAGCATAGGTCGTTCAACTGGATTTTTCACAATATTAACACATGTGCTGAGTACACAAATAGACTACATGAAAAACTAGCCTTTGTTGTGAAGACACAGATTGGTAAATGGCCAAAAATGAAGTCTCAAACCAAATTCGATTTTTTTTTTAAATATGAAGCCCACATAGTCCACTTCATCATGTAAATGCCAATTTAAGTGCTGATTTTTTTTTTTAATTTTGATATATGTAATATAACAGGGGGTATTCATTATATAAAAAATATCACCTATGGCCACCCTACCTTATACATCACTTTCTTTTCCCAAAAAATTAATTAAAACATTTTAAATGTCTGATAAATGACACAATGAACAAAACGGTATATCCGTTTCCTTTCTCACTTAAATAGTGACCGAGTAATATGGATTCTCCTGACAGGTAATTCTTTACCAATACTGCTCTCAATTTACCAACAAATGGAGGTTATCTGAAAAATGAAATAGGTTTGTAGTTTTCATGAATTCAAATTCTTTTGGGTGAAATATGATGCTTTAAGATCATGTGCATTTGAAAAACAAAACAGAACAGTGATACTATAATGTTTCCGTCTTGTTTGATGACGTCATAGCTACTGTGATGTCATCATTACTATGACGTCAGCAATGGGCATATATGACATCATCAAGGCTCACTGATATCAAAATGAATATCAGGAAACCCATCACAACAACAAACTAGCAACAGACACACTTATCGTAACCGATGAACACCACCAAAATGTCAGATATTCTTAAACATCCGACAAGTGCCACCATGGCAACCGTTATTTGCTTTCCTCGCCTAGAATTGACAGTGACCCTCAGAAATTGTTCATTCAATTTATTTCACTAGATTTTCTTCAGCTGTAATTATGGAAATTAAATTTATTGACATAATTGACTTTGCTTATTTTATCTGTATGCTGAATCAAGTGGGAAAAACATATAAAATAGTGTAGTTTGAATGAAAACAGATATTTTACCCATTTTCAATAAATACAACTTTATGTATTAGTAACCATGGATACCGGGTGCTGAAATGAGTGAAACAGACTGAAATCTAACCTGAATGCATCCGGAAATAGCCTGTGATTTATTTGTTGTTTGGTATCAACTTTACCAATTACACAATTGATACATATGTGATGAATTGTGAATTGCCTGTGAAAAGTGCGAGTTACCAACCTTTTATAGACAACTTTTCGCGCCATCAATTCAAAATACGCGTCAGTGGAAACAAAATGGTCGCCTCTACGAATTGTTGTTGTAGGCTGTGCGAACAGTATGCAGCGTTTACACCAATGGAAAATGGCACAATGTGATCTGCACGGTATTTTGCATAATGAATGCCTGTGTCTGTTGCCGTTTAGTCTGCAAAGGATGCCAGCTAAGGAGGAAGTGAGGCTAGCATGGTGTTTTTGCCCGCCCGGGAGTTCGTTATTAGATTTTTACTTTTTTTCTTATGATTCATAAATATTGTTCATTTACCTAGGTGTGTGCAAAATTTAAGTCTGATCGAAATAGTAAAAAGTACCGAAATAGATCGATAAAGATGCCTATTTGGGAAGAATGGGTGTCCTGGGAGGTTTTTGCGAGCCAAGGAGTTCGTTATTAGATTTTGTTCACTTTTTTCTTCGGGTTCATAAATATTGTTAACTTACCTAGGTATGTGCAAAATACGTCGATAAATACTATTTTCACGAGGGTGGATTGAGTGTCCACGGAGGAATGAGTGTCCAGAGAGGTGTTCGCGCGCCCAGAAATTCCTTAATCGATATTTTTTACTTCTGTCTTCTGATTCATAAATATTTACCACTTACCTAGCTGTGTGCAAAATATCAGGTCGATCATAGCAGTAGAATGTACCAAAATATAAGAAATATTCTGATGAAAATATGCTAGCTCTTTCACAACATGCATTACTTAAGGGAAGTAACTTGTACGGACCTACCTGTAGAACTCTTAGCCATTCAATTACATAATAAGAATATTACCCTTATTTCTGTGGACAATAGCTCGTTCCCCTGAATGGCCATCGAGAGAGAATTGAATAAATAATTCTCGTTACCCTCACCACTAGACTACAGGAGTCATATCAGTAATTTCCCCTTACAACTTTGATGCGGAACGATCTATTATTATTGTGTCATTAAAGTTACATTTCTTTGAAACATTTGACCTACCTACTGACCACATGAAAATTACTTTAAGTGCAGTTGCCTGTACTAAGTCACCGGCAGCAGAAGAAGACCTTAACCTTGGACCTTAGTGCTAATTGGAAATTATAGCTTTCGACGCTGTAGCATTTATGAGAGCACATGGATGACAGGGTTGTTTTCCGCAGGAAATTGAACTGTTGCAGATTCAACCTTTCACATTTGTAGTGAAACCATTTGTCACAATGATCACAAGCTACATTTTTAGCACCATTGCAGTTTTCTGCACACATACTTCAGGGATACATCTTGGGTATGATAAGGATAAACGACAGAGAAAATCATATAAATCAGTTAAATATTGCACTAGCTAACCAAGAACAAACTTATAACACCCGATAAACGACAGAGAAAATAATATAAATAAGTTAAATATATCACTAGCTAACCAATGATAACAAACTTTATTTAACGAGGATGACATGTTTAGTCAAAGGCTAATCTACCACATGGTCCTCATTGTTAGTAAAACATGTAAGTGGTTAGTAAATCATAATTACAAATATCACAAAAACATGAATATTGCAACATAATATCGTTAAGAATGAAATGTTTAGTATCAGCTATAAGGATATCACAGAATGTACAAGTGTTGAAATTAGGTTAAAGTTTATCATCTTAGATACAATATTGCTTAATACAAGTTTAAAATTATCGCAGAACGCAAAAATTAACTGTGCAAATGTGTCGGTTCGTCAATTAAAATGGCACAATGCCTTATGTACATATATGCTAATATAATAAAAAAGTAAAAATTCCCAGGATATACGGTAATAAAGCATACATTCAAAGTCAATGGGTTTCTTTTAAAAGATTGAATTAAGAATTCTAGAAGTAGCTAAAGCTTACATTAAAAGTCAATGGGTTTCTTTTAAAAGAATGAATTAAGAATTCTAGAAGAAACTCGTACTTAACTACACGTACAACACTTAGCTGTTATCGTAGGCATATAATTAACGTAAAATTTCGGTACATTTTACTGTTATGATCGACCTGATATTTTGCAAACGCAAAACGCAAAAAATCTAATAACGAACTCCCGGGCGTGCAAAAACCTCCCATGAAACTCATTTCTCCCAGGACACTCATATAGGGTGACCGGCCGAAGCGAGTTATTGTCTGTTCCGACCACTTCATAGATGCTAGACCAACAGCACAAAATAACGTGCTTTCACTTAAATTAGGTATGTTTCTGGACTACTAATTGTATATTAGATTCTACCCAATATTCTATTATTATTTGTTGTCAAGAGGTCTGTTGGAACAAAAACCGACAATCAATCCACAGGGGTTCGTTACAAATGTCTGAAATACACATATGCTATACCGATATGGGTCACAACACACATAAGCATTGTGACCCATATCAGTATAGCATATGTGTATTTTAGACATTTGTCACGAACCCCTGTGATCAATCAATGCAAACTGGTCAACAAAATTTGATGCACGCCAATATGTATACATGATCACGTACACACGTGTGTTGTAACATACACAAGCAAAGGTCGCCGGAAGGATTATAAATGGACTCGGTTACAGGGGCTAAGATAATGTCTTAGACTTAATGACAATGTACGTATAGTTTAAACTTTGTTTTATTCACATAACATATGTAATACATAATACAAATATGATTTAACATAAATGAATTGGAGACAGAAACAAGTGTTAATACACTTATTCAGGACTTGATATACAATAATGGATGGTCAGCACGTCCAAGATTGCGATTTACCTCATGTGCCTGGTTGTCTGCATGAGGGATGTTGTGTGATTTGGCGTGATGCTTTGGGGGATGACAATCAAAAGGTTCACAAGAATTGACTTTTTAAGTAGATATTAACAAATCATTGTCCCCTCGCAGACTACTGACACGAATGTGAGTATCAAGTCCTTTCTTGTGAACCTTTTGTTTGTCATTCCCCAAAGCATCACAGCAAATCACACAACATCCCTCATGCTGACCACCAGGCACATGAGGGAAATCGTAATCTTGGACGTGCTGACCATCCAGTATTGTATATCAAGTCCTGAAAAGACAGAAATGAAGGCATCAGTATATGACAAAGACGAAAGATTTATATTAGACACACTTGTTTTTAGCGAAACCGTTCCAATCCTGTGTACATTGTACATAGTCCCGACACAGCAAAACATACGATTACAAAAAGGGGCTTATCGTGACAAGTAATACATATAATCATTAATCATTAATAACAAAAAAAACAACCAACGTGGACAATTCTTGCTGCAAAACCGCTGCTTTTCAATGAAATTCCACTTTTTCCATAAATCCAGATTGTAAACAGATTATGGTTATACTGCATAATATCTGCAATGTTACATAATAATTACAACAGGTTTATATGTGCTTTTAATACACAATATACATCTGCAGTTAAATTGAATGATATTTTGCCAAACGTATTAAAAAGTGTATACAGGGCTTAGGAGCTACTCTGGAGAAAGTTTTATTTAACCATCTTGTTCATGGGGATTGCATGCTTGCTGCTAATAACTGTATCCTCTGTATGTACCCAACGGTTTTTTTCACACTATCATATTACACGTTATATATGCAACATTAGTGTTAGTTTTTTGTTATAATATATTACATTATCATAATATACTTGTACCAGGCCGAATAACGCTTGTATCATGTTTTTTTTTCTTTTTTTCATCCGGATATTGTCAGCCCTCTTGGATTTTGAAATATAATGCCAATACCAGAGCCAGTTAATTTTGTCAAAGTAGGATATAGAGTTATGTGTAATAAATTAACATATTTGCAGCACTCTAATATCAAAGAAAATATCAAAAATCTGAATTTTCTTTTATCTAACAAATATATTCTCGTTCTTCATTTTTGGCGAAAAAAGGTGAAAAAAGGCCAAATTTAAAAATGTCCTCAATTGTTTTCCCCAAAGGGAATCTTTCAGGACTTTTTTTCTATCTTACTAGAGACATTGATAAGTTACAATCAGAAGAGTTTGATAACATAGTAATTTTTTCTCTAGATCACCCTGAAACGGACCTATTTCACCGACCTATACAGTTCTGGTTTATATGGGAGCGGATGTATTTGTTAGTCTTTGGTCTTTGGCTTACAATTCTAGTTTAAACTTAGTTTTGAAAGATTAATATGTTTTTCCCTTGATCAGCCACATATTTTTGCGTAATATTTATTTTCCCATTGTTGTGGAGTAGCATACCAAGATAATCAATTTTGAGTTACGATCTGGAGTTAAATATTATAATAACACAAACTCACATTAGTTCTGATACCACCGCAGTTCCTAAATGCTACTATTTTCTTCTTTACTATATTCAACCTAAGTTTATACTCAGTGATATATTTTTAAAACCATCCAACATTTGTTGTTATGTATCTGGAGAATCTCCAAAAAAGTCAATGCCGTGTGCATACACTAGAAGGAAGAATTTATCAAGTTGATCTCTATCGGCGGACGAACCTGGTTTAAAAAACACATGTTGCACAATCATTAACATGCTGGAATGCAACATTGGCGATCAAATTTCTCCCTGATACCCAGAATAAGATCAATCATGTGAGCAACCAGGTGAGCTAAAATTGCAATGCATACCCCAATATTCCAGGTAATATACTGCATTGCCACGAAGATTAAACAAATTCACGATTCAAGTGCAAAATTCGACAGTTGAATAAACAAAACTATAAACCGGAACGGATATGGGTTCTAATTAGTGATGATAGAGTATTATGAAATATGTGTGTATCAGCACTCTCAAGACCTCTTCCGTTGTCAGATTCGTTCCAGACATAAGGGCCAGGCTAAACATAATGTTTGAATTCAGAACAGCATGACACCAACTGATAATAATCCAATAACAGATTATTACTCCCAATGCCCAGTTGATCAAAGAACTATGGAAATGTTTTTACATCAAATATACCTTATTATATTGGCTATTATAGCAATCTTCAAAATCCAGAACAGTTGCACCCAAGGGCTAAGAAGTTCCGACAAAGCTAGAAATAAGTTGTTTTCTTGTGAATCTAGAACCACCAGTTTAAAAACAAACTCAAAGTCTCGCATCACTTTTCTTTTCCTTCTTTTTTCCAATTCTGCCATTCGAACACATTTCATACTCTTGCATCTTACAAAACAATAGCTGTAAATGTCATCAGCTTTTAATAGGGCGACTAACTTTAAAATATATATAAAATCAAAGTAGCAAACAAACACACACAGGATCTTTGAATTCCATTGGCATTGCAAGAACGTTGTCTGGGAATCTGACAACTGATTAGGCAGTTGAATGAATGTTTTGTCGGCCATCTCGAAAAGGAATAAACCAACGAATCTTTTCAAAACGTCTTCTCTGTTGATTAAATATGCATTCCATCAAAACTGGAACAAACGTTTTTCTTTTCAGTCAGTTTTCAGTCGTAATGATTAGACTAAACACATATCCAGGATTTCTGATGTATTGACCATATCTTCCATCACATATTTCGTATAATATTTTTGTCATTGGTAGTTAATGACCCTGTCATGCTATAATCAAAATATTTTTGTTATATAAAAGTTATAAGATTTTATTCTAAGATGAACAAAATATTTTGTCTGGAAAATATCTTTTCTTGAGATGGCTTCTGGCTGTTGATTTGTCTGTTAATATCTGGTAACTGACATAGCAAGGGATTTTACATGTATACGATAGCATATGATCTTTAGTTTTGGTTCATCATAAAGGATCCTTCATTGCGTTGTTAGTGTACCAAAGAAAGGAACAATCAATGCTTTGTGTACCATGTGTAGAACATAAAGAGATTAGAAACGAATTTGTTTAAATCTCATATACTTTCACATGTGTCTGTACACACAGCGTCGATAACAGCCGGCAGAATGAAATGACAACTCGTCGCTTTCACTTCATTCTTTACCGTGGAAAAGTAACACAAAGATATGAAACCTTGTCGCTTTTACCTCATTCTGTACTGCTTTATGGTACACAAAGATATGAAAACTCGTTGCTTTCATTTCATTCTGCACTTTCTTAAAAATGATTCAGAAAGGATGGTACAGAAAGATATATAAGCTCTTGAATGCCGGTGTCAGACAGCGTGACCTGAAATGATCCTCAGAAATAAAATACCAGGTCACAATGTCGAAACAGCAAGCGGAGTTCATTGATAACTTTTGAGGAAAGTCAAAGTTTGCTACACTTCTGCATATGCTGGGGCCTTGATAGGGTTTTATAATAGAGAGTAAAACGGCGCTCGTTTATTTTCGATATTTCTTCTGTATTATATGCAAGCTATATGCATAGCTGATTTTATGTCGCGACACATAAACCCTCCATTAGACTGTTTGACAAGTATTGTTAAAAGGTTGCTACGAACATAGCCCCCTTAGGGTGCCGCTTCCCCCTTCTTGGTGCCTCCATTGTTTTGAGGTCTTTGATTGGCTAACATCCCACGCTACAATCTGATTGGCTGTAGGCCTCTTTCTTNCTTCCCCCTTCTTGGTGCCTCCATTGTTTTGAGGTCTTTGATTGGCTAACATCCCACGCTACAATCTGATTGGCTGTAGGCCTCTTTCTTCATCTTTAAGAAAATTTTCAACGGCGCCATTTTGTGGCAGCATCTATTTAGAAATTTATACCAAATTTGCCTTATTGAAAAACCCACCCTTACATGCCACCCCTTTTTAATATTGTTTGTTTTGTGATTTATATATATATGTGTCGGTGTGGGCGTAATTCTGTCGAATCCCCACCTAACGATGTAAATTGACAGTAAACATCATTTTCATAGTTTGTGTCATGATGTCATTATAATAAATTGTCATCTTATTATGGCCTTGTTCAACTCTATATCTGCGTTGAGTTTTATGTGGAGTAGGCATACATCTTGTTAGTGATTGTATGCTCATAAAATAACCGTTTATTGTGTTAACGAAGCATTTATACTTCGTTTTTGGTCCACGTTACTTTATTGTGTGACCGACAACAGCCACTGATAGTAATTGACCGAAACTGACACGGAGCTATTGATTTTCCGATTAAAACATAATGGGTTGACGCTGTGGAATTTTGAAGTCTGTTTAAACTCTTTTTTGAGGGCGCATACAGGCTACGTCTTGATTATTAAAAATAAGGGAGAGACAATTTTTTGATATACAATTGTCGTTTAATTTTGTTACGTTTACCGTTTTGTTTTGCTTTTTATTTAACCTTATCTCTTTTGGACCATGTTTAAGTTCAACAAAAATGAGTAATATGTTTAAATTTGTGACAAATATAAAAAATGTTCAGGAAAATAAACGTCATACCATCACTCGGCTGCTTAAAACGCAATCAATAAATCTTGTCAACGCTATCCATAAATATAGTTTTGCAAGGAGTACATAAGCCAGTTAGGCCCAATTGTTTAGTTAAAAAATATCGCAATAAAATATATAACAAACTACCTAAAGTCGATTTAAATTTTACTATTTGGTACTATTGTTAATCGCTGGCTTATAATAATAAAAAAGCCATACATAACGACTATATCAATCATTTACCGTACAATTCCCAAAACGTAACGGTCGCTTTCATATATAACTGTGATAACATTTTGAATGCTGATATTTCTAAAAGCTGGTTAGGTCAATATGCCGCTTTCGGCTGTACAATGGGACAATAAAATTGAAATGCAAAAGTGTAACGTGGTTCAGAAACGGTTATTGTCTAAAAATAGGAGACACATGTTTTGTTCGCAAGAACAAAACTCTCGTTGCAGAAAGCTAATTACCCCTGCCCCATACGATTAGTCAAAATAGACATTAACTGCTAGATGTACAACTACATGAAGAGAATACAGTAGGAGCAAATTTACATAAACTGCTGGGGATATTATTAGCATTATTGCAGTAGTTCGTCCTTCAAACTGCTTCGGGGATGATGAGTGTAACAGCTGAAATTGTATTCAACTTGTATTAATACTTGGTATTTTTCATTTCAGAAGTGGAACTATTTGAACAACAATGTGGGCATGGAATAATCGCCACTGCAGACTCAGGTAAAATATTATAAATCAGACAAATATTAGAAACATGATGGGGTAAAAACCGATTACATATTCAGCATCATTGTCAATCAATGGAAATCCTCCTACGTTCATGGAAGGAATTCCGTCTTCTTTTACTCAAAACAGAATGGTCTACTTGCCTTTAAGTCACCTAAGACAGGAAGTACGTTCATAGATTCATTGATCAGGGCGCTCAATCAGCCCAGTAAAAG